>NW_012130121.1:979840-997707 GCF_000143395.1 Atta cephalotes | reverse complement strand
TCTCTCTCTCTCTCTCTCTCTCTCTCTCTCTCTCTCTCTCTCTCTCTCTCTGTATAATATCATAAACTCTGTATAATAACATAAATTAGATTTTTTTAATTAAAGCATTAATTTCTGTTCTTATAAAGAAAAAGAAAAAGAGAAGAGATATAAGAATTTTATATATTTCATTTGCTTAGGTAAGACTCGCTTTGGATAAAACTATTACCGTTTATCTTTCTCTAAGAGGAGGTGACTTGCAAACTAGAAGACAGTCGACCCTTAGCGGCGGTCAACCTCAGCGAATAACTTCGGGTAAATACAAAAATCAATCCATTTTTAAAACGAATATTTGTTTGAAAGTATACATTTTATATTAAAACAAGCGACAAAAATTCGAATAGCAAACAATTTTTTCTCTAATGAGAATCATGTTAAGCTTTTTAAAAATTGATTTCGCATTATTATCTGTCGAAGACATAGAATATTCCATCGAATAAATATCCGCAAAAAAAAGAAGTACAAATTCTGCTTCGGGGTAGTCAAGAAAATAGCACGAATAATCTAATTTAGCGTTTATTTTTCAATTTTTTTCAATTCGTGGCACATTATACTTACATATAATGAGCCAAATTTATTGAGGTAATCATTAATTCACATTCTTTAATGCTCAATATAGATTTATTATCAGATATTTTTAATATGACACTTAGAAATAAAAAATGAAGTTTTAAAGTTTTTAATAATATTTTATTATTTTAAAAATAATTCTATTGCAATGATTACAAAGCTCGATTTAATTAAAATAAAGGTAAAATAACATAATATAATATAAAAAGTAACATAACATAATTTAGATAATTTTTACATTTTTACATTTTTACATTTTTTACTTCACTCGCTTGGTTACTTGTTTATTCCTTAATTTTTTGTGTTTCTTTTTATTTCTCTAAAATTTTCGCTATTTGGAGCACGTCGGTGTACCGTAGAATATTGATTGAAAAATTCTGGCCTGAACACTTGTTGAATATTTATAATTGATACTTGTAAATTATTTACATTTGCAATGCGATCTATAATGCTGAAGTATTATCTGACAAATTAAAATTCTTTATAATTTAAAAAGATATATGATAACTTTAAAAGGCAAGCAACTATTGCTTTATTCGATGCGTATTTATAAACGCTTATTCCCTCTATCAAAATATTTTTCATTTGTAGAATAATTTTTAGTAAATTTCATATTATTGTGCGATGCTATTACATATAATACTATATAAAGGCAATACTATATAAAGGCAATTGCAATATGTTATTTGTACAATTCCCATTAATGTATTTTGGATGGTCGCAGTTTAACAGTTCTGTGGAAATCTTCTATAATGTCGGATTACGGAATAATAAGTCGATAACGTATTCTTATTGAAAAAACTTTTTTTAATATCGCCGAATGCTATTTATTAATGAGAGTACATGTTTCTCCTTCAAATGGAGATTTCAAACGCTTTAAAATACTTTTTAAAATATCATTCTCTGATCATTTTTTTTGCAAAAAAAACGTAACTTTGATTTTGCATAATTCTTTTCAGCACTAATTTTAAGTGATCTTTTAGTTTGTTGAGTAACATATAATAAATTCAATTATTATAAAAAGCTTATTCATTGATAAATTATTTTTTTGAAACCTTTGAAAATAATTGATAGTTTTTCATTTTCAATAATCACAATATAGTCAAACGTTAATCGTAAATTTTTTATTAATGGATTGATAATTTATTTATAGAATTAGTACAATTAAAAAAAAATACAAAAGGCAATATGTCAGATGAACACAAAAAGATTACGACCCAAGTAATATGTACCTATTTTTATATTTCTATTCAAGAATCTTCCAGTCCATTTTCCAATCAATAATTCTTATAATATCGTTAAATAAATAATGATATCACAAAAATACATTTTGCAATATAAAAAAAATTTTTATTCAAAAACTTTATACTGCTTGACTCAAAATATCTTTATATAGTAATTATTAATTATATATGTATATTTTAAGCTTTAGCAGCATCAATTTTAAAAAAAGTATTTTGCTTACATATTACAAAACAATTTGATTTATTATTTAAAAGCGTTCTATAACAATAGAAGTTCTTAGTATATCCATTTAAAAATAAGTATTTCTTTTCTGTAATACTATCATATTTATCGGATCATTGGAGTAGATAATCGTATTCGAGCGACGTTATTGCCCTATCATAATAAATTAAATTCCTTCTTGGACATCGACACAAAGAATTTATATCAGAGCTCTTCAATTTTTACGTTATCTCTCTTCCTTCTTTCCCTCTTTAGGGTTTTGAGGTAGATCATAATATCATACTATGATATACTTTGTATGATTGCCTCTGTAAGTCAGAAATCTAATCGGAGGAAAAAGGAAGACGGATTTCATAACATAAAATGCCCGAGTTGTGGAAGGCTCTGCCTTACATATTAATGATAAAATTTTCCCTGAAAATTATATATTAATCTTTAAAACATTAAATTGTCTCATTCTTACGTAAAATACGAAGGACAGAAAGATATTTATCACTTTTTATATTTGTTCCTTGTATTTTTTCTTAATTTTTTTCTTAAATTTTGTAGAAAATTTGATTTGTGCAAAATTTAGCTTTGTTATAGAATTTGAATAAAAGCGCTATTCCCAATATGTTTGCTGTCTTTGTATTACAGCGATCGAGATGGAAGAGGAAGAAACGAGACCTATTGGGTTGATGAGACTGTGCTGTCGGGGTGAAAATATCCCGCCACCGGATCGATCTGTCGAGTAAGTAATAATTGAGAAAGGCCTCAAAAATCAGCGTCGATTTGTCTATTCTCTAATCTTACATAATTCCACTTTGTGTTACAGAATACAAGAACAGAGACATGAAAAAAATTGAATGCGTACTTTCTCGAGATATTTAGGAGCTACATTCTGATATATTAATATTGTACAAAGAATAATATTGTATAGAGAATAATTATTTTTATTTCTTAGTGCTTTAATTTCGTTCGCCCCCCCCCCCCCCTCTCCTGCTTACTTGCGCAAGGAAGATAATAAGTTCCCTAGCATAATTTACGTTGAACATTTCCGATGTGCAAGCAATTATGTAGCAATATTTGCTAATGTATTTAGTATCAATTGTAACTTTAATGCTGTTTATATTTTTTATCTATCAAGTAAACAAATATGAAACAAATTTGTCTTTTATATCTCACTTTCAGAACGAGAAAATTCCAGCGCAGAAAAAGATGAAAGAAAATGACAATGTATTAAAATTCTCAAGATTACATCCAGCTTGTAGATACTATTGAAGTAATAGCTTTTGCTCTACCGCTTTTTATCTTTTGTTATTTCTAGTCTTAATATCTCCCGTGAATAGAACTTATCTAAAGCCAAATAGAGATTACTTTATCTTTTGCTTTATAATTAGAGCTATGTTATCAAGTTAAAGTTAAATTTGTTTTTAATCAAATTGTAATCGTTTTTTGAAAAAATTTAGGATTGAATTGAAAAGAAATATTAGAAAGAAATGTTTTAAATAGAATATTATTCTTAAATTTCAAAAGTTAATTAAAGGCTCTGATTTGAAATATAATTTAGCTTGAAATTATATCTTGTACATGTGGTTTGCAAAATGTAATTTTCTTAAACTGATTTCTATAAAAAACAATATTTCTTCACGTTTCAGGACAACAATTTAATCATAGTAAACGCGTAAATCTCTCGTCTGGAAGTCAATCTGATAGTAAAATAATTTCTTGGATCGTTATCAATACTACATTCGGATTTTCGATCAAAGCAAACCGATTTTCCTTTGATGCAGAGTGACACAATATGCATTACATCACAGTAACTGAGGCGGAATTTTCTCATAAGAATCTACATTAAGCTAATCTTGAAGTCCGGTAATGTAATGGAATCTATAACATTTTCTCTTGTAATTATGTAAATCAGTGATGCCCAAATTTTCCTAAATAGATTATAAACATTTCAAAAATTTCTTTTCTGTTATACTTAAATAAAGCAATGTTTATTTGGAATAACTAAATGAATTAATATTTATTACATTAGCTTATTTTAATTTACATAATTTTTAAGATATTATAGATTATTTTCATAATTTTTTAAGCTAAAATTATACTGCCACATATTCTCATTTAATTTTGATTATATTTGGAATTACAATGTATTGTAAAAAAGAGTTACGATATGAATCATTTGGACAGCATTGATATAATCTGTATTCAGTAATTATCAAATAATGCGATTTTAAAATTCGTTTTAAACCAAATTACTCTAAGATAATTTAATCATTTAGCAAAATAATTAAAAAATTGAAAGTTATTTTAATAACAAAATTAATACTTACAAAAATATTTTATTTATTACTAAGTTATAACTATAATTTTATTTTAATATAAAATTTAATATAAAATTGATTTATAAGACTTAATTGATATATTTAATATGAAAAATGAAAAATATTTTATGTGATAGCTTCTGAGAAAACTTTAAAAGAGAAACTGTAAATTTGATATAGAATTTATATTTGAAAAAATAGAGTTAGCGCAGTTTAATTTTAATAAAATACCGTTTAATTTTAATAAAATATTTTTGTAATAAATCAAGTCACTGTAATTGGGAATGATATAACGCGTAATTCATTTTTTTAATCATGGAAAATTTGGAGCAAAAGAGAATAGTCGAGGATCACAGAAAACGGAAATCCGGCTTACTAAAAGATTCTGTCTACGTCAAAGGAAGCTATCAAATGTGATTTGACCTCGGCTAAAATTGTTTACTCGTTATCCAGCAGAAACCTGCTCTTTGATACTTATAATTAGTGGCACGGATCAAACATTTGCAACTAAACTGTGCAGTTAAACTATGAAATTTAAAGGTTGCTCTATTAAGAAACTTTGTAAAATACTTTAATTAATTCTAATTAAATCTGATTAATATCTAAGATATGGAATATAGAAAATTAAAAATCTTAACATGTTTCATTTAGTATCCGGCCAGGTATTGTTTTTTTTATGTGTGTTAGATTATTGCAATTTTTGGATAAATTTGATATCTTATCAAATATATCGAATGATATAATTTTGTTAAAAAATTAATTTAAGGCCGACTTTCAAACTTCTGAACAGAAAATTTCTGAAAAAATTATAACCTTGCGATCTAATGAAACATTCTCCAAACATATAACAATGTATAAATGGAATATTTAACAATTATTTGTACTTCCAGTTGCAGTCCGGGAATCGCCGATTCTATTTTTGAAGACATGAAATCGTGCACCATTTAAAATATTTATTCTTTTTCGCGTCACGAAGATTCCCAGGCAATGTAATTCCAAAGTTTAAAATCGGAACATATAAGACGTTTTTTAGACAGTTCTTTAGACAAGAAAAAAAAAGATATTAATAAGATCTTTTAGATATCTTTAAAACGTCTTATATCCTGATTTTGAATTTTATATTGTCTAGAATTTTTTTTATAAATAAATGAATAAGAGCAACTGATACTAACTTTCAATTATGAAATGAAAATGGATTGTTGGCAGTTATTAATTGTAAATTTAATTAGATGATATTCTCAATTAAATTAATTTACAGGATGTTCATATGTACTTATTATTATGTAATAAATTAATTTTAATTGTAAATGAAGTTTCACATTATAAAGAGATTATTCACATATTCGTCTGTATTAATATCATATTAGTGTTATGACTTAATTATTAGTTTATTTTCATTAAATTGATCGATAAATTCATGACTACTATTTCTCTTCGTAATCTAGAAGAAAAGAAAATACCTATACATGAAAATGTATGTATAATACCATTTCTTATGACTAACTTTATCAATTAAACGTAGCAAATGTCCAATTTCCAATTTATTAATTTCAACTAAATTAAATTAAATATTACTTCCATTTTTTATAATATGAATTGTTTTATAATATTTAAATTTAATAAAAAAATTTTAATAAAAAGAGAAATGGTCAGAAATATATAATTTAATTTAAAAAATATATGAAGAATACAAATAAAAGTAACTTTGAAACATTTTGGTAATTAATAAGTATATAGCATTCACAAAGTGACAAGATAAAAATACAAATAGATTATTCCTAAACAAGTTTTATTGTGTCACATCACAATATACATAGAAAAATGCCCTAAAGTACAAAATTTTCTACGAAGGAACATCGATTTTTGTCCTTAAAATGTAATATAAAATTTTATTTTTAATTTTGTTGTAAAACGAGAGCTTAAGCCGTCATACATTACGAGATACATTGCGTTGTTGTGATAAGTAGTTATATTTCTTCAAGTCCTCTATCAAATCAAGCTTATATATTTCATATGTTGATCATAATATCTCTAACACATCTAAATATCTCCCGGTCTTCAGTTTTGTAAACTTTTTGCAATTTTTCATCTTCAAAGACATTTAACATACATATGTTTCAACAACAAGAAATCCATAAAATGGACTCTTGATATTTAACAACAAATTAATGTTTAAATAACGGGCAATGGAAAATAATAATTGCACGCTAATTCATGTTCATGATAATTCACTATTATTTAACAATTATATTTCTGGATTCTTTACATTGAATTAAAACAAAACAAAATTGGACGTTTCGATTCCATTCCATCTTCAGCGATGTACAGATAGTAAAATGATTATCCATTATTAATCAGTACAAAGCAACAATAATAAATTCAGTCTCAGTTTGCAATAGATAGAGCCTCTCCAATTGCTAATTTGAACTATTTGAAAAGTATAATTGTTAGTTTATTCTTAAAGTAAATGAACAAAGAACAAAATAATAAATAAATAAAATAAAACAGTTACAGAAAAAACAAATTTCAAATTCACTCGTGTAACTACAATTGTATGATGTAAAAAAGTAGTTAACACGTATGTTTCACGTTAAATATAATATTACATTAATATTATATTGTCTTACCATAACATATTGTACAAATATTAATTAGTAATTACCTCCATTAATATCACAAATTAAATAATTGTATTAAGTTATATGTTATCTCTGATATTTTCTTCTTGCACGATTTAAAGATATCTTAAGATCGATGATTCAAAACGAAGAATCTTTTTCTGATCTCCGCATCTAAAATCTAAGTAAGTCTTCTAGATAGTTTACGGCCGAGTCACAATGAGAAGTCGTAAAAGAGATCTATGAAAGGACGGATTTTGTAACCCTTCATTATCGTATTATCATTGTTCATTCAATTAGCAAGTAATTATTGATAATTCTAATCTTGATTAAAGGATTTTATTGAATTATTTCTTCGCGAATTAACGTAACACAACTTGTCTACAATTGTAATAATTATAATAACTGGTGTCTACTTAAATGATATATTCTACGTCGTAAAGACTATCACAGATACGTTCTAAAAGCCTACAATTTTTATTTGCGCGTTAAGTCGATTAACGTTCGTAAAAAAAAATTCCATTAAAGTTTGCTAGTGTGTACCCTGTACAAATTGATTAATTAACTGTAATTGGTCTAATCTCTCATTAACTTCTCATTAACGAAAAAATCATATTGTCTAATCTCTCAGTACGAATGTTGAAGAAATTTTTCTCTTTAATTCTCTCCCTCCTTTAATCTTTTAAATTATGTTTGTTTACGAAAAGAAAGATTTTGCTGAAGTATTTGAAAATTTAGCTAGATACATTTTGATGAAAAGATTCTCATAATATTAAAAGTCTCATTATATAGTCTCATAATATTAAAAAATTTTTATATTCAAATTTATGCAGATTTCCTAGCGAGAAATGATGAACTTATTGAATTAATGTCAATCGATGTCGAATCAATGTTCAATTTACGGTTATTTTTTGTTCTGATAAAATATAAATTTTCTTTTTGAAAATTATTGAAGAGAAATCTTAGAAATCGTAGATATTTCAGAATTTTCACATAAATATTTACATAAAGAATTCTAAAAAAGATGTTGACTTTTTCAGCACTTCTCTTATTTCACTATAAAAAATTTTTTTAATTATATAAAATTTATAAAAAATTCTAAAACTTATTTAAAAAATTAGAAAAATTATATAAGAAATTTTTATCAGGATACAGATCTAAAAATAATTATGTCGGATCATGTGAATAATTATTTTGAATTATCAAATTGATTGACTTTAAAAACTTTTAGCAGCATTATCATCATGCTTAAACATCCTAGTCCTTAAGTATTTTAATGACCCCACATTATTTCAAATTATCTGTATCTATCTTACTTTTTATATAATTTATTTTATATACTTCAGCAAAAACCCTTCTTTTAATTTTTGTCTTCAGAAATTATCGGAACTCGTCATGGAAACTTTTCTCGGTGTCTACCATTTTGCTGTCGAGAAATAAGTCCATCTTACTCAGAATTTCCAGAAGATCCAGTTTTCCGTCTAAATTCGTGTCCGACAGGGTGATCAAATGTTGAGCTTCTTGAATAGCATGTCTGGGATTTCGCGGATCGATATACATCTACAAGAAAAATTTTAGTTTTATCGTAAAATCTAAAAAATGTATTTTTACGTAATTAAAAAAAGATATTTATAGCAATTCTTAGAAATGTATAAAATATGCTTCAATTTTTCGACATTTAATTTTAAAGCGATTACAAATGTTTAAAAGTAGACTCTCGCAACATATTTTGTAAAAATTGCTTTCCTCTTCTGAGCATTCATATGTACTGTCGATCAAAAGTTTAAAGTCACATATACAAGATTTAAAAATAGTGCTGTTCGTTCATCGAACCGCGGAATTGTGCATCTCCCTTCGTCCCTTATTAATATATTTACGCTCTATTACTCACCAACAGTTCAGTTCGATCCGCTTTCCCGTTTTTATTCTTGTCAATCAGATGTCGAAACTCCTTACGCCTGTCTTCGCTGCCTCCTATCGCTTGCTGTCGATCTTCGCGTAAATCTAGACCGACCCCTTCTGATGGTAAATCCGAAAACTCATCTTCTGTTAGTTGCTCGTCTCCGTCCCGATCTAAAGGTACATGGACCACGATTATCGTCAATTTATTAATTAAAAATAAAATAAAAATAGAGAAGACAATTCCCTACCGAATTTTTCAAAGAGGTCTTCTACCATTTGCAAAAGAGCTCTGTGACTGCTCTCGGGATGTGTGAAAGCGAGAAATTCGTCTAGAGCTAACTTTTCGGGATCGTTCCTAGCAGCTTCAGCCCATCGCGCTCGATCTCTCATTATGCTCTCTTTTAATGTTCTCGGCATCTCGCTATGCTTCTTGTCGTGGGAATTTATGTATGTCTCGGAGAAACCATGGGTTCTCAGAAAATAAGCGTGATATTCTTCCCATGATACCTCACCTGCAATAAATATTGAGAAGCAGTCAATAATATTGAATATTTTATCAATATTTTCCGGAAATTTTAGAATATTCTCAAAATACTTGTGATATGTTCAATTGAGGCTCATAATTGTAGAAAAGTCCATAAAATGTTTTTTCAGATTATTATTGAATAGTCTTACAATATTCTTTGACGATTTAATGGAACATATTCTATATTTTCTAAATAAGTAAAGCAATTATTAATTACTGAATTAAATATGTTACAAATAGTCTTAGAATGTCCTGCTTTGTACGTATCTTTTAAGAATAATCCAAAATTCTAAGAAAATCTTTATAAAATTTATAGAATGTAACTGTGTTATCCGGATACATACTAGATTTTACTGTTTTTTTTATTTTTCTGAGATCATATGAACCGTCACAAGAATTTCTTTCTCCAACAGTTAAATTTTTAAAATAAAAATAAAATAAAATAAATTATAATAAGAAATAAATAATAATAATAAATTAGTTTAATATAATCAATTATGTATTCATATACAATATATCTATTAAATTATAACTATATATTGTATCTATGTATAAATATTAATTATTTATTATTAATCAACTAATTTGTCAAACAATAAATTAATTAATAAACTCAAAGAGATTAAGTAAGTGTGTTTTATCATATTAATTTTACGCTATAAATACAATATGCACCCATATTATAGCGAAAATGTGGTTTCCTTTGATATTTCGTGTCAATATTTAATTCAACAGATCAAAATAAAAATGTAGAAATTACACTCGTCAATTATTCTTGTGCAATGCTATATGTCGTAGATTGAAAACCACTCGTGCCGAATACAATGTCATCGGGAAATAAAGCCATTCACGTGAATAACGTTAGTTAAGCTCCAATTGATTTTAATTAACACTTGTGCAAACCGCACTGCAATCAGCTACATACCATTTCTAGGATTGTTGTCGATTGCAGTGAATAGACCGACGTTCTCTCGCATGGCGCGCGTGATATGCTCAGTGATTTTTGCATGGATCCATTTGGCTAGTTCCTGGATATCCAACAATTCGTTCTCGTCCGTGTCTGCTCGCCGGAAAATGTCCTCGAGAAGGCTTCTCGGATCCTGACGATTTTCCACCTCTACAATTTGTATGGTCTCGTCGTTACCGCGTCGATCGATTCTCGCATCCTTGAAACCCGCCAAATTCTTTTTATCGGCCGTTACGGCCTCCAACTCGAAGAACAAGCTATCCATCGCGGCTCCCTCTTTATCCCGGTTGCTCGGGGTCGATAAACTTTTCAGAGGCACGCTTTTGTTGTACTTGACAAATAGAAGCGACATATAAATCACAAGCGGCACCAGGATGGTCCAACGCAGGAACCGTAGACACGTCAATTCCTGCTTGCAGAACGCTCTTCGTACCTTTTGAGGAAATTTAATCTTCACTTCTTCTAGTAAGTTTAATTTATGTTATTAAAGAAAAAATATAAGTAAGTAGAAATAAGGTTGCAAATATGGATAATTATTTAGATATAGAAGAATAAAGGAATCATATTTTTTAAAGAACTATCAGTGAATAATAGTAGGTTAAACTCTAAACTGTTATATAAATAAAATCAAATTAAATAAAGAAGCATCAGATCGAAATTAAAGTAGATCTTGGTATATCTAATAATATTGAGGTAAATCTAATTTTTAAAAACATCTTTCAGTTATACAAATTGCGCGTCAATTACTATCAGACTATAAAATGCAATCATAAGTTGGAACTGAAGTAATAATATTACAAATTAAATTGATTATCAATTTAATAGTATGTGTGTGTGTATGTGTGTGTGATGCAAATAAGCATCTTACAATATTGCACAGAATCTGTTGAGAAAAATATTAGTTCAGAATCAGTGAATAATGCGATAAAAAATTCAGATTGACATAGAATTCAGATACAAATTATAGATTAATGGATTAGTAATTATTTAAATAAAACGGCATTATTTAATTATAATCAAAAACATATTAGAAATACTAATAATATTAAATTAACAATAGCAACAATGTTAAATTTCAGAAATATCAGTAAATAATTTAAATAAAAGATAATATTTGACGTATAAATGTAATAAAATTGAGGGTCTTTATAAAAGTTAGTACTTTTAATTATATAAATATATTTTTATATTAGGAAAATTACAATAATAGTTATATATTTATAATTTCTACGTTAAATGTACAAATTTTTATAATATTATATATTTTTATAATATATCACGTATATTCTATTTTTATGTTCATATATGTATTAATAACGTATATGTAAATATATTTTTAATAGAAATTAATAACGTATATGTAAATATATTTTTAATAGAATCCCAAAAAAATAACAACTTACTATACTTGTAATTTTACTATACATGTAATTTTTTTTACAATGTAACACTCCGGTAAAACGTTAATGATTTCGTTCTTACTCACAAGATGAGCTAGATACATCTTGGCTACGTAACACGGTGACCCGAACCGCTTTCTAATTCCCTCTTCGTTTTCTCCGTCAACCGTGAGCCGGCGAAATTTCCAATTTTCTCGACTCCATGCAGCGAGGATCGATCTGTCGTCTATCCGTCACTACCGCGCGCGTCTGCATATATAATCAAACGTGAAGACACCCTTCGATTGTCGATAATAAACAGGCAAAGAGTTAATCGCAGATCGGAGGACGTGGGAGCAACTCTCCCGGCGAGAGCTATGTAGCAATCTCCTTTAATCGTCCTGAGAAATTAAATCCCTCACCGTCAAGACGAAACACCTTACACGCCAAGTCGGACACCCTTGATAGAACACTGACGATTCGAGCGCGGCTCCGCGCATCTCCGTTTCACGTAGAATTCGAAGACGAATCGACGATTTCACGAGTTTCCACTGTCATAGAGAATGGATCTGATTCGTATCAACGTCGTGGATGTCTTGCGAGCGCGGACAGGCGGCCTCACTTCGCGGAGAAACAGCCGTACGCTGCCAGACGGGCCGCACACCGCGTATTGATCCACTTTCACTGTCTCGTTCTCCTTCTCTCTTCTCTCCACAATAACATAAACGATGTTTCACATACGTTCACTATGTACTCAGATACTTTAACGGGACAATGATACTTGTACTCAGTCGGTACCAGATGTCTCGATATTCCATTTTCAATATGCAAAACTATCTAACGGAAAACTATCTAACGGAAATGTTTTATTTTGTTATTACATCAAGTAGAATAGAATTTGTCTGATTAGATGATAGCTTCTTATAGAAATTTAATACTGAAAGGTAGAGATTAATTATTTACTTTGAGTTATTCAGTGCTTTTAGTAATTAAAATAAGTAATTATTATCTTCCATTATTAAATTGGCTAATATTAACATAGATTCTAACATAGATTTCTATAAAGAGCTATAAAGAATTTCCATGTAACCGAAATCTTTTTTTATTTTCAAATACGGTCAAAGTAATTCTAAAATAAATTATTTTAATAGCTTAATGTTCCGAGTTACTGAAAGAGACTTTAAAAAAGATTTCTTATTATTAAATCATTTATAAATTTCATTTATAAGAAAATATTTAATTCAAGATAGTTGATTATTAATTGATGATTTTCATTAATCATGAATTAAAGAAAAAGTTCATGCGAGTAGATGTTAGATAGTCTTGTGTAAAAAATGATTAATAAAATAAAGATACAAGTTAGTCATTTTAATCTTTATTTTGGATCTTCAGTATAATATTGAACAGTTAATAAAAGAACTATTTCGTTTCATAATAAAATCAGTAGAATTGTCAAAATTTTTACACACAACTATTTAATGGGTTTATAGATTCACATAAACTTGTCTTTTAATTTATTTCTAGAGTCTAAGATTATCACACATAAAATGATAAGCTGCACAATCATAGCATAAGGTCATTGGACTGAATATTTTATATAAATTAACATGATGTTTTTATGACGAATATTCATTAATCCAAGGACTTTATGCTTTTATGTCATTCTGTATGTGGCTTTTATTTTTTTATATAATATTTCATCGTTATAATTCATCGTATAATTACTAAATCGATTTTTAAGATTATAATTATTGTTCCACGTTTTTAAATATTTTATTGATCTATATTTTTAAATATTTCTTGTTCCACATGTATTTACAAAAAACAAGTACATAATATTTTAACATTTACTTTAATCCACTATTCAAAAACATTCATCAAACATGCTTGTCTTGTTAATAAATTATGCGAAAGCAAAGATAAAAGTACAATGGAATAGTCAAACATTTTTAGTACGCACTGAGTGTATCTGTCTTCATGAAATAAGAATTCTTAAAGCGAAACAATATGCAAGGTGTAGAATAATAAAGTAATTCCAAAAGTAAAATCGTTCATATATCAAATAAAAAGAAAGAAAAAAACTTAAATAATCTTTTCTGATTTATTTAATATTTAATAATGAAAGTAGAATTATGGTTATTTAATGACGTATTTTTATGATGTATAATATATAAATACGCTGAATATACATATAATCTAAATTTCTTGCTATCTTGTGTTTATATGGGAAATTAGCTAGGAAAGTCAAATCACATTAGTCAGAACATTATAAAAAGATGCGCAAAAAATAATACAAATGCGTGTAACATTTTATTCGGCACATTATATAGTAATATTTTTAATAATAAAAAATTCTCTCTCGCTTGCTCCGTCATGGTAATATTTTTGGAGAAAAAATTTCAAATCGCCGCAATATCTGTTATTTTGTCAGTTATTTTGTCAGTTACTCACGGATCGCTTTGCGCAGAAAGAAAAATGTTCATCAGGTGTTAAAAAAATAAAACTCTCTGTATATATATATATAATTCTGTCAAACTACCTTTGTATTGATTATAATTAACTAAATTAATCTCGTGGTGCTATATAGTATTGCAGAACCCTGGATATTCTACTCAACAAGCGCACAAATAGGAACGCAGAGTGTGTCTTGAACAATATCCGGTAAACAGCAAATAATATAATATTACATCAATATTATAATTTCTCATTTAACAATATAAATTGTAATATAACAGATATTATACGATAATTATATTATTGAGTATTATAATATTGTGTAACGTTACTGTTAATTGATGTTTACTGGGTATAGCTATCTTTGAACTAATACTGGCAAGAAAAACTGTAGAATTATGAACAATTCTTTCCAGAACGAGTAAAGAGACCTCTACTCGTTCTAGGCTTGGAAAGAATTAGAGAAGGACTACATTTTTCTTTAAATGTTTCTGCAATATTTGTCGATGCAGTCTGAGAACGGATTTTTACGCCCTTTCGAAATGGCGAACCCTCTAGGGATAAATATCCTGTTGGACAATTCGTCCTTTCGACCATTTGCTATATCATTCGATGAATCGCTCGCAGAACTAGACTACTTTCTCGCGGGCTCGGTATCTATTTATCGGGTTCCCCCGGTTCATGTGATTTTCACTGATGATCTCTCGCAAGAAGGTCATTTCTTGCAAACTTCCGTTTGCCGAGGCTTTTCGTCTTCCATTTCGAGACCGAAGTTCGCGATACCTTGGACATTCGTGGAGGCGCAAGGTTTCGTCTGTATGCGGAACACGGCTGCGATCGGCGGGCTCAGGAAATCCTGATCAATGTCGGCGGGATTTTGTGCGCCCGTCGCAAAACTCACCGCCAAGCCTACCAGCATGGTCAACATGCAACCGATTGCGCTATACCATAGATAACTGGTCTGTAAATCATATCACGCGTAAGATTTATCTCATTTATCAATATAATAATCTTAAATAAATCTGTCCTTTTGCATAAAGAAATTAATGTGAAATAAGTCGATAAATTATACGAAAAAAATAATAAATTGAATACTTAGCAAGAAAAATTAAAGTTTAAAATAAATAAATCTGTTTACGACGTATAGATAATTGTGCAAAGTCTAATAAATTAAAATATAAAATTAAATAAATAAGTTAAAAATGTTGATCTCAAACATTTCATACTTTACTAATAAGCATTTAATTGCAGAAATTGCAATTTTAATTTATTCTTATAGTGAATGGAAATTCTGAGAGATAATTACGTGTAATACAACGTAATTACGAACCATGCCTTTGAAAAGACAAATCTCACCTTGTATATAGACGAAACTTCATCATTGAAGTTATGCTCGAATTGATTGAGCACAATTGTGGTCTCATTTATGCAAGGACAACCTGCAATCGATATAGGCTTGCTATCCAATCGAATCTGTCCGTTTACAGCCGCAATTTGGGCACCTAATCCAATCCATAGGACGACTATTAAACTCGTGATGGCACCTACTATTGCTCCTTTAGCATTAGCCCATGGTACAAACATACCCAAGGAGAATAATCCTAGAGTCACCCCGCCAACCATGCCGTTAAAAGATAGCGCAACCTAAGAATTACAACGACTTTGTCAATAATGCTTTTCGAGTTCACAATGTGTAATTTACAGCGCGATAAGAAAGAAAAGATGAAATTCCTGAACTTATAAAAATATAAATCATACGCATCGTATAAAATAATGATATTGTATGGAAAGAGAGAATTACGCTTAAAAAATTTTTATTATATTTTTTTAAATTTTTCTTAGAATATTTTATCTATTTTCAGAATTTTTGTATAATTTCTGTAATAATTTTAATAATTGCTTTATAATTATTTGAAAAATTTCTCAATTTTTTTAAATTGGAACATTTCAAAAAGCTAAAGAGTACATCTTTTATAGAATTCTTTATGTATATGAATTAAAATGCAAATTCAAAGATTTTTCGAATACACGAAAAACGCAAGCAAAACACGTAAATTACCTGCAAGACGCTACCAAGACGCTCGATGATGAAGACCAGCGCGAAACTGAGAGCTCCAAAAAATATGCTAATCCATCTGGCGTAAATGGCACCTTTACTTGCTGGCAAGTCTATTTGGAAGAGTCCGCGAAGAATATCTTCGCAGGTTATCGCTGCTAATGAGTTTAAGGCACTCGCCACAGTTCTGAAAATACAATTCAAGATATTTTCAAATCAATGACTTCTCGAGCTGTAGTTCAGAATAAATTTATTTCCCATTAGATATATTAATTGTATATTAATTGTTTGCTTGAAATGTTCTACGAACCCGAGAGACGCGGCGAAGATACCAGCTACGAAGAATCCGGGCATTCCATGAAATCCCCCCAAGAAATTCATCACATACAGCGGAAGTATTTGATCCTGGCCGCTTATATATCCGGCTGTTAAAGGATCACAGTCTTTGTAAGCGCTATACAGCACCATTCCAGTCAGAAAATTCACGCTATAAATTACGATCATACTGAACGCAGACACCCACAATGCTCTGTAAGAACGTCATTTAATTAATAAACTAAAAAATAAAGACAAATTGTATAAATTGTATAAATAATATTGTTTGCCCGATAATTAAATTCATTTTCGTTACAAATATTTTGTTAAACGCAGTTGATATTATGTGTATTATTGTAAAGACAATTAGGTAAAATCAAAGTCAGACATTAATAAGATTAACATATTTAATAAAAATTAATTAAATTATTACATAATTAGATTATTATATATTGAGAGACATACTAAATTTTCTAAAAGACAAATTATGCAAATTTCTGAATTTGATAGCACTTTCTTAAGTAGAATCGATATATGTTGCTAATGACAATTAAGTAAGGTCGAAAGATCAGATATTACCACTTACGAGAATTTAGATCTTCAAAAGAATTCTTATCGTAATAGATCATAGACGTAGATTAAATGGAATGACATCATTTCGCATGCAAGTCAATATTCTTAATTTGCAAATTCAATCATTAATAATATATCAATGTTGTACTATTTAAACGTAGAAAACTTTGAAAAATAAAAATTTGGGTTGCTAGCTTTCAATTCGTTTGTCAAATTTTTTATAAGTAAGTATATTTTTCTATTATATTTCTTTATCCACCTTCATTCTTTTTCTTTTACAAAAACTTTAAACAATGACTACACAAATTGATTTCGTATAAACACTTACATCCTTACTTGTGAGATGCTCTCGACACTGAGATATTTTTGGACGGACGCCTGGTTGCTGCAGAACATGGTGGTCCAGTAGAAAGTACCACCGATCACAACACTCCAGAAGCTATGCCGTACTGTAGGACTAGGATCCATATTAAAAAATTCCATCCGGCCAGATTTTGCGTTCTTTTCCCAAACGCTCGTAATTCCGCTCTCCCAGGATAATCCGTAGCCCAAGATGAGGAATAATGAGCCAATAAGAACGACGGCTTGGAAAGTATCGGTCATTATCACGGCTTTCATACCACCCTATCAATCATACAATATATAATAGCAAAAAAAAATATATATATATATATATATATATATGTGTGTGT
>NW_012130121.1:966663-979820 GCF_000143395.1 Atta cephalotes | reverse complement strand
ATGTATATATATATATATATATGTGTGTATGTATATAATAGTAATATGTGTAAAAAGAAACACAAACCTGTGAGGCGTAGAAAATGCAGACCATATAGACTAGAGTGACGGCTATGTAAGTATTTAGACCCGTAACTGCAAATTAAAAAACATTTATTATTTACATTCTATATAATAATGAAATATTTAATCGTATACTATATCTATAAATTTTATAATAATTTAAAATTTGATTATATTTAAGATTTTATCTTTACAATTATCTTTTATTCTCTCATAATACAACATAATAGGATTATATAAACTATGTTATCAGCTATCTACTTCAACACTGACAATGAGAGAAAATTTTTTGGTACTTGTAACTATAATTATTATAATTATGATTTTGACAATGTCGGTCACGGATGATTACCAAGTCAACATGTTAAAGGATTAACAAACCGTTATATAACCATTAGTCATTACTCACCGTGACTTAATGCTAATGCAGGTGCATACACTGCTACTGACGTGTATAATACCATTTGCAACATATATAACGCGCTTGAGAGTAATCGGCAGTTTCGGTCGAAGCGCAATTGTAGATATTCATAACTCGATGTCAGCCTTAATTTTATGAACACCGGCAGGTACAAACGAGAAGTGATCGGTACTACGAGTATGAAAGAAAGGCACGTCATCCAGAATTGAGTACCCTGCAATAAAAACAATAAGTAACTGTAGTTACAAATTGAGTCACTGAGAGTCTAGGATACGATTTGTGTGTGTGTGTGTGTGTGTGTGTTGACAAATTTTATAATAAAAATAATTATATATACAATTTTAAATTTTAAGAATTCAACAATAGTTTTTGAAATGATCTTTGAAAAAGGCCGTAATAATGTTTAAGAAATTTTTAATTTCTGGATTTTTCAGTCTTCGCAATTTTCCTTGTAAAAAATTCAAATTTTGACATTCAAAACTGTGATACATTCACTCAACCAGATGATTAACTTGCGCTTGTTGTGCAGTGAAGCACAATTGACATTGCGAGATTGCAGATCAATAGTATTTTTAAGTTTTTTTTAAATATTACGTTTTTATTTGTACCGCTGA
Organism: Atta cephalotes; assembly: GCF_000143395.1. Classification (NCBI taxonomy): domain Eukaryota; kingdom Metazoa; phylum Arthropoda; class Insecta; order Hymenoptera; family Formicidae; genus Atta; species Atta cephalotes. Next base: position 978,722 of record NW_012130121.1, on the reverse strand, counting down.
TGATGGTCTAAAGAAGGGCCGAAATGTTCAGTTTGATTGTCAATGCCATCATGATAGTGATGTATTAAAATAAGCATTATATGTTTATAGTCATTATTTGTTTAACTAATTACTTATTTGACTCTTGATTGCCCTTTATTTTTATATTTAATATCTTGCAAAAATAATAAGAGTCCTTAGTAAGTAAGTAAAATATTTTTTATATTTTTGAATTAGTATCTTTTATTTTCTAAATTTGTTTGAAAAAACTTATAAAATTTAGAAAAGTTTTTAAAGTATTTAAAAGAAATCTTTATAAATTTAAAATACTTATAAAATTTTTTTTAAATATAAATTTTTTTCACTTTTCAAGATTATAACACACTTTAAGAATTTGGGTCGTCGAACCTGTCCGTACATCTCCGCGGGATTCCCCAGAAGTTCGATAGCCGTGATGAAGCTGGCGGCCAAGGACATCGCCGTAGGGATTGTGCCCATGCTGGAGCCACCCAGCAAAAAATCTTGGCAAGTCTCCTGTTTTTTGGAGAAGAAACCGTAAAAAGTGCCGATTAGACAAGAGACCAGCAGCATCATGGCGAGCACGGTGTAATCTGCCCATGAGAAATAGTGAAGCAGGGTGGGATGATCCGCGTGACACTTCTCCTCGGCACTTTTTACGCGCCGTTGCTCCGCAGACGACGCCGATAGGAAGAGGAACAGGATGAGAAGATGTTGTCGCATTTTCTGAAAGTATAATTCCAATAACTTCTCGTATTTTATATATTGTAATTTTATGCACATTTATTCTGTTTATAATTCTCGATCAAGGTAATATTTTTCGCAATAAAATTACATATAGATTTTAAAATGCTTAAAATCTTTATTAGCATAAAATGATTGACATTTTTATTAGCATTATTAAATATTTATGAGCATAAATATTAAAAATTGCTTATCAATTTAAAATTGTAATATTATTATTCCAACTTCGACTTAGGGCTGTGTTTCAAGATCAATAAATTTGTTAGCACACAGTTAGCGTGAATTAAAAATTGTAAAAAGTCACAAGAAATATTATTAGATACCGTCTTGATCGAACATGGTATTACAACAAATAGTAAATATTTAAAAAAAATCGACATGTTATTTAGAAATCTACAAGTCATCAGTTTAATCACATAGAATATATACTCTCTCTTGGCGATTGTCAGTTTTAATTATATCATTATTTATTTGTTGATCATGCTGTATGAATAATTATCAATCAATTATTATGATTTATTTTATTTATAATTTATATAAAATATTTTATAATTTTACCACATGACTGCGTACCAATAAATTTTACGCATGTCAAGTAGAATTCTGAACATGTAAATATTTGAAATACTGATTAATTTATTTAAAAAATCATCCAGTATTAGAAATTAATGTAAGAATGTTTATGTTAAATTTGCAGAAAGATCAGAAGTTGTTTAATACGATTTATAAGTGTTTTAACAACACTCATAAAAATTGATATACAAAACTGTTTCAATTAATTCTTTCGTTTGACATCGTTCACCTTAAATTTAAATCTTATCAATCACGTCAAAGATATATGGTGATTCAAACGTCATCGGTATAAAATTGATCGAAATATCAATTAATTCAAATCAATGTGTCAATATATTGTTAGTGAATGGCATGGAAAATTTACGAAGTGCTAAAAAGGAATGTGAATTTAGTCATGTTTATACTATTCATAATTTTGCAAATTTAGCAAAAAATTACATTATTTATCCATATTTGTCACAATTCTAGAATAGAATAATTACTTAAAAAATTATAATTTATCAAATTTATTAAAAATAATTACCAAGAAAAGATATAAAGTTTAACCTCGATATTCAGATATCGAGGTTAAACTTTAATAAATGCTATTTAATAAATTAAATAGATACAAAGATCAAATTAAAAATTATAATTTTCAGATTTAAGCAAAAGCAAATGCGAAGCAGTCTCATGAAGTAAATATTTATAACATTAATTTACATAAAAGCCTGAATAATTAGAATAGAAAAGCATCCTCATCAAGAAAAACATGTAATTTATTGATTGTCCATCGACAATTAATTTGTTGCATAATGTAAAAAACGAGAAAATGCAATATAATGATCGATGTGTGTTAGTTTAATGATATTTGTGAATGACTATAGACAATAATTACAAGTAACTATCATCAATATTGTTGTAATTATTGATTAAGACATATGTTAAAGCTACTTAGAATTATAACTCATATGTTAAAACCGGTTGTTTCAATATCGAAATGTAACCTGCTAAGTCACAGATAAAACTATTTATTCTTAATTTTTTAATTTTATTTAAATATAATAAAATTTATAAACAAAGTTTCTTAATCACTTAAAAAGTAATCAATATGATCACAATACTTTGTTCATTTTATAATAATTATATTATATATAATTTATATAATATATTATGTTAATACATGTATAAATTTTATACATTATTAATTTTAAAATTATAAAAAAAATGTTGCAGCAGCATAACTTTATTTTTAAAAAAATTAAAGAAATTTAAATTAAGAAAAAGTCTTAAAGATTAAAATCTTTCGAAAGATCAATATGTTTTTTGAGTTTCTGCGAGTTCTGTGCAAGTGGTGATTTTTACATAAAAAACAAAAAATTATAAACTGGACAAAATGGAAAATTTTTTTCTCACTTTGTTGGCCTGTTACGTGTTCAAAAAAAACTTACAAAAATTGTCGACTTCTTAACACAAAAGCTCAAAGTTTTCTTTACAGAATTGTTTTTAAAGAATGTTAATAAAATTTAATCCAACAGCATTTCGTACGTGAAGCGATAAAATATTGAAACTCATTATTTTACGCTGAAAATATGCCAAGAGCAATTATATAAATAATAACAAATAGGTACATAAAGCAAACATATTTTTAAAAAAATATTTTTTTTAACGTAGGAATTTATTATAAAAATAAATAATTTGATGTAAACATGCAAATACGCAAGCTGATTTGACACATAATATTTATAGAAATTGCAAAAAACAAAGATAAAATAGAATTTCCCTAAAGTTGCACTCTCCATCGTATCATACTAACTTAATTGCATCAGAAATGTTAAAAGAGAAAGCGAGCAATCGTGGATTTGAAAGTTTATTCAGAATTCTTTTCGATATATTTTAATTAAATCCTGGTAAAAAAGATTCTTACAATATCTTAAAATATAATAATATATCTTAGTATTTTATAATCTAACATTTAAAAAAAATTTTTATATTTTAAATTTAAAAGATTTTTAAAAGAATCCTCTAAAGTTTCTTGTTTAGATTTTATAAGTTTCCTTTGGAAATTAAAGAATAAGAAATTTTAGAAATCTCAGAAAATATTATTATATAAATATAAAGAAATTTTAGAATTCGTACTTATGTGTAAAGAATTTTAGAAAAATTCTTCGCAGATAAAATTTTGCCAGTTTTTCTATAATAAATTGCTAAAATATATTGTAACTAAATTATCAATAAAGTGAGTTCTCATTTGATGCAATATTGTAAAAAAAAGCACGTAAACTACATACAATTTCAACAGTTGCTATAAAAAATGTATTAGTTAGTAGACAATAGTTTGGCAAAATTGTGACAACTGTTATTCATTATTATATAGAAATACAAATACGATTTTTAGCAATATGCAAAAAAAAATTTAATTCAACAAATATTTTTGTTATTATAATGGTAATGTGACGGTTTTCGCAATTACTAGCAAATGGATTTTGCTAGTTTGCTTTTGCACGAAATGTTATTTAAGAATTGATGTTGCTAAAAAATTTCACAATCTGAGAAATTTTAAAAAGTTTTTAAAAAGTTATAAACTTATACAAAAAATATTGAAAAATTTGTATTTGTAAAAATCTAAATAATTTTATAAAAAAATTATAAAAATTACATTTAAGAATTCTGAAAAATTCTGAAATGTATGTAGTATTCTGAAAAATTATACATATAAAATATTCTAAGAAAAATTTTTACCAGGAAAAATACTCGTAAAAAAAAGACTTGTGAAATGAATTGTAGATCTCACCTTTCGATTGTTTCTTTCAAGACGTGGAACAAATCACCTGAATGAATCTATGAGTAATATGGATTCTAATGTCTGATCGCGCTTAGTCTCGTAACTCTCGCGTACCAATTTCCGATAGGAACGTGCGAAATTGCAATTGAATGATTTTGCTCGTTTTCCTAACGTAACGCATATATGATCGGCTGATGAGCTCCCCGCGAAACTTCGCTCTTATGCAAGATTGCTCGTCCCGTCTAAGAGAACTTGTATAAGCTTCAGATGAAAAAAAAACGCGGATATTTTCGAAACGCTTTCGAGCTTTCGACTTCCGTTTTCTTCGCGTCCACCTCTTCCACGATTTCCGTAATATGAAGGAACGCAAGAATTACAACGGATTAAACGGAGAACGGAATCGAGACTGATCGTTTTAATTGTCACGTGTGTGCCTTTATATGAACGGTCCCATCATCCCCCTACTACGTAGGACGGGTTTCAGCATGAAACTCGCCAAAACGGTAACAATCGTCTAGTCGTTGTCGTATTGATAACAAATCGATAAATTATGTAATTGAACATATGTCGTTCAGGGGATTTATTCGCGGTTTTACAATTCTGCATATTCATACAAATTGCGCATTTTCTTTACTTCTTCGATTGCATTCTGTCAATTTAGATATAATTGCAAGGATAAATGTTCTGTTTACAGATAATAACCCAGGTAGCATATATGATTCATATACATTTTATATACTTTTTCCTGGAAGTATTTATATTTTACATCCGTTTAGAAAATGTATATAAGATATTCTAATTTAAATCTTCATCTCTTAAAAATGCATTTTAAAGAAAAATGTTTCATATATAAAGTATGATTTCAGGAGGCGAAAAATATTTTTGAAAAAAAAAATTGTTCACGGAAAGTTATTTTAAAAAATAATGGAATTATATATATCTTTTTACATAATGTAATTTTTCTATATTATTCTGCATATAAGAGTATTGTAGTAAAGATGCAGAAAAATCAATAGCTTTCAAATAATTTTAATCGTATCTTAATATTATTATGCACAGAATAATAAAATAAATCAATTGATATATAATAAAAAATATATATAGCTGCTTTAAAGAAATATAGTATGTAGTTGCATATTGCAAAATTTTTTAAATGAGCAAAAATTTTTTTTACATTAACTGGTTCATTTCATTATTCTCTGCATAAAAGTAATAAGAAACGATTATCAAAAAATTAATAATTTGCAAGATATTTTATATTTTATAAATAATTGAAGATCATATAATATAAAAAAAGCATATGATTCTATTTTAAAAAATGGTGATAATCTTTATTTATTATTCTTAAAAAATTAAATTTTTTTCGAAAATTAATTTCATTATTATTTGCGCGTCCTCTCAATGAAATTCTTATGTAAATCTTTCTTCTTTCAAATTGTTCAAGAAATATTTAAAATTGTCATCATGTAAAATAAAATCTTGCATAAAATTAACATTTGTTATTTCAAATGCGTTTTAAAAATGCAATATTGAGAAATTTAGTTTCCACGTTTTTTTCTCGTTAAAACTTCAAATTTCCACGAACAATAATACTTACGTTTTGTATATATTATACTTACGTTTTGTATATATAATAACGATGCTATCATTATTGTATCTTTGTATTGCAAAAGAAAGATTACTTCAGTTTGTATATAAATGAGATTTATAAAACATTTAAAGATTACATAATTAATTATTAAGATGATTCAACGAAAACAGTGATATTATTGCTAATTATTTCCTTTCAAATATTTATATATTTATATATTCCATATAATATTTATATATTCCAAGATTAATATAATTAGCGGAAATCATTCGAAATCATTCGAAAATATACAAAATTAATGTAGTATAACGAGTTCATCGCTAAATGACGGATGTCTGTTAAAATATGTCCTCAACATAGGACGATGCTTTGTTCACTGAATACTCGATTTTATAAGTTCATTCTACCGTCAATGATTTATTTTAGATAAGAATAATACAGAAAACATAAAAGAGAAATATGTTCTAATTACGGTTTTGTATTATTTTCTAGCGTATTCAAAATCTAATATAAATTATATTAGACATAATTAATAATTTAACGTACAAAGATAAAAAAGAAATAATGAGAGAGAGAGAGAGAGAGAGAGAGAGAAAGAGAGAAAATATATGTTCTTTTAAATTTTTTTTTATTTTTAATTATTAATTATAATTATATTACACTATTAAATTATTTTACTATTAATTTTATTCTCTTAATTTTGTATTTTTATCTTTTTTGTTGCATATAAAAAGGATTAATTTCTTCGTTTTTAAAACGTTTGAGAGCAGCTTTTGACATGAAAGGACTTAAATAATATATTTATTTTTTAATTTTTCAATATTTTTTAAGTTTTGTATTCGTTTCTTTTTGATAGACATTTAATAATCGATACAAAAATCGGTACTGATTATTCTATGTGAATAATGAAATGTTCATTATCATAATAAATAAGAAATATAAATCTTAATTATTAAGCTGACAGTATTTTAATTTTGTCGTTTAGTCAAAGTGTATTTATTCAATGACGTTTCTCTCGGAGTATTTCATAAGTGGCAAAGGAGAAGGTTGAAGTTATAGTATATTTCTATTTGAAAATCATTTTCTATTGTTTTCTTCTCTTTCGCTTCTCCAAAATTGTTAGATCATTTTCATACTTTTTATTAAAAATCATGATTTTCTCCTGTTTAATTATGTACGTGGGACAATTTTCAAATAATGATATGCGTAATATTAGGATCGACTGTCGAACAGCTGATCCGCAAAGCAAACTAGGAGAAAGAAGCTAATGTCGTACGTCCAACGTATAAGAAGTCACAGCACGCGCGAATCCAGCCAAGTCCACATTTAACCGGTTATGGTTTACAGGATGATAAACAAACTAGGTAGATGCGAATTTCTAACTGATGTAGAATTTATACATCGATGTGCGTCAATTGAAATTGAAATTGCATAAATCATACATTTAATTAAAATCATAATCTAGAATTTATGACTGTGGCAAACGACTTATCAAACGAAAACGATATGTTCCTTGACACATATACATATATAAATAAAAAATATTTGTGACTGTATACAATAAAAAAAGAAAAAAACCCGAATGAATTTTTTATATCAAGAACACAAATGCAAATTATTTGTGTTTTTTTTCTGAGCGAATTGATTATATTTTTATCGATTTGTGACAAAAATATTGATATTGTATTTATATCAAGAGTTCCATCAACAATTTCCTGAATTGTTTCCTGACACCTACGCTTCGAAAAGAGAATGTCCTGAAAAATTTCTCGGACACCCTGTGAATACAGTCACGTTCAGATCTAACCAGATAATTCCGATTAAAATCGACGAAGGGCGGTTTTTATCCAATGCATTTCTATTAGAGCATTAATCATGATTCCTTGGATTCATGAGTGACGCTAACTGCAAAATATGTCGCAATGCTAATTGCGTATATGAATATGTAAGTTACATTATTGATTGTTGATTCATATGTGCGTTTAAAATAACATTGAAATATTGAATATTTCTCAGCATGTATGACGGGATGGAAATTTGATTATAGAAATTTACAAATTGAGAACTCTTAATGATCTCCTATTAAATTTTTTTTTATTATGTCGAGCGTGAACTCATTGAAAAATTTGTCTTATAAAGATTTATCGCTCTCAAAACAGTTCCGCGAATTTAAATACTACTCACCTCTTACTTTAATCGTAGAGAATCGTACAGACGTCTTATAAAATTGTCAAATTATTCCTAGGACAACCTTAAGTGATTGAAACTGGCAAATCATGTTACATTGATTGGATCAATTACACGCGTGCTTTGATTTTACAATTAACAGATTATGGAGTAGAAACGCATATACATGATCACACTGAAAACGAACTATTATTCTCGTACATCACTCTATTTACTCTGTGATTGTACACGAAAGAGAGAAACTTTATTCCTACTAGAATCGAGGGAGAGAAGGCGCAGCACTTACAGAGATTGTTGACATCAAAAGCCCAAGATAATGTTAGCGTGTTGTCAAAACTAAATAATGCGACGAGATCGCGGGAATGAAGAGAGTTACAAAGGTACATGTTAAAGATATATGTATATATTATCTCATTACTTTGTGAGATAATATAATATATACATAATATATATAAATAAAAATAAAATTAAAATAATAAAAATTCTCTCTTCCTTTTCAAGTAATGATGTTTATATAATTTTCGATAATAGCAAATAATATGAATATTGCATTAATATTCTTAGTTACAGACAAAGTTATAATAAATTCTATGTGATTATAGAGAAATAAAGAATGTCACAAAATTTACAATAATATTATAATTTCTTAATTAATATTAATTTACATTAATATTAATTCACATATATTATTAATATATTAGTAATACAATTGAATTTTGCATATATGATCTATTTATTCTTTGTTCCACAAAGCTTCATAGTTTTTCTGGAAAAGGTGATATATTTTACATGTTTGCTTTATAACGGATTTCTTAATTTTTTTGTTTTTTGTTTATTATTAATAAAAATCTTCGTTAAGAACAAGATGTCTTATCTTAATAAATGCCCTCGAGTATTTCAAAAAAATAAATATTGAGATTTGATTTTGTTTCAGTTTTTTATATGATTTGAAGGAAAATATATTTTAATTAAAAAAATTAGATCTTGGATGAAGGCGTCAAGATAAAATGTGTTCAATTTTATTTTTTAAACTCATTAACGCATATGGCTAAACTAGCAAAAAAATAATAATTGGTAACAGAATCGGAGCATAAAAACATTTTTAATACAAAAAGCACATTAAAAATCAATTTTGCAACACATTGTTATAGACAAATCATTAAATATCGATTATAAAGAAAAATTGATTACGTCAACCATTTTTCTGCAGGAAGAGTTAAAAGACACACAGTATAATTTTTTTTTACCATTTTCCATTTACTTTTTATCAATAATTTTTTTATCAAAAAAAGAAAACAAAAAATAGGTTATTAAAATTTATTGCAGCTCGTGACAAAGTTAACAAAAAAAAATAACAACTGAAAAAAATTATGTGTTTCTTTTAAGTAATTTTTTTTACAGAAGCAATTGGAGTAATCAATTTTCCTCTGTAGTCAATATTTAATTATTTGTTTATAATAATTGTTGCAAAATTAATTTTTACAATTTACTTAAAATGTCGTATTTGATTTAAAGAATCTTTTTATAAACATTCTCTTCGTATCTATAAAAAAATTAACTTTTAAGTTTTATAAAATTTTGACACAATATATAATGGGTCTTCAGCCCACTGTGTAATGATAAAAGTTATAATTTTCTCGTCTCTTTTTGGCGATTTTTAATTAACAAAAATTAATGCGAAGATTGCCTAATTGAACGGCCACGTCAACAACATACGTAAAAGAAATCAATCATCGCACGAAGGAAGATCATCGAAATGTTTGACATTATTGACAAAGGTGAAGCATCCGTTGCCATTACGTTGATGACTTAATTGATTATTATGAACAGTCATTCGGTTCAGGAAGGAAACTTAAACACCAGGCGTCGTTATATAGTCTCTCTTTCTCACTCCTCTCCCGCCTACTAACTGGACAAGGTTTCAGTGGAAAAATAATTAAAAAGGACCCATTGAGAGCCCCGATCAGTGGTCCGGCAGAATCGCATAAATTGAAACTGGTTTCAACTGGCCGGCGTTAGTTCAATCTGGCGTATCAATCCGAACGAACCAGAAGCTTTCCGCTGTCACCTTGATTCGTTCCCCTCCACCATCGTACCATCATTTTGCGTAAGGCTGCAATTTTTTTCCTTTTTCTTTTCTTTTGCCTGGATATTGTAAGCATTTCGAAGGAAGTTGATAGTTGTTGCGTTATAGATAAAGCTGCGCAGCAAAGCCGCCACATGAAAATAAGATAGGAAACAGGATGCGTTTTTCATTTTTATTACACATCTTGAAATTATTGACTACGTAGTCAAGAATTGATCACTCATTTATAGATGATCTCTATTAATTGTTAAGAAAAACTATCAATCATAAATTTATGTTTCCTTATAATTAAATATGTAATTCTTAATAGACATTTTTTTACAGTTGTTTAATACGAAATATTAAATCCTTATTCTTAAAATAATTTGTAAATATGAATTCTGAAATATATTCTAAGATCTTTTTAACTTATATTTTCCGAAGATAACTTATAGAATCTGTTTTTAGAATTTATAAATACATAACTGTATAATTGTTTAGAAAATTTCTAATCTTTTTTATACATATTAGAATATTTTTTTTAAGTATTGAGAAAGTAGTCTTTATTTTATTTCTAGTATACTTTATAAATATGAATTTGAAATATTCTAAAATATCTTATTCTATAATTTTTTAACAAAACTTCTAAAATCTGAAGAAATTGAAGATATTTTTTTTAGAAATTTCTGCCTAAATTTTTTCATAAAATATAAAAGTATTTTTTTTATAAATTTAAAATATAAAATATTCTAAAGATCATATTTTTATAAGATAGAGAAGTTTTTCGGTGGAAATTTGAGAAGTTATTTACGTGTTTAATGTAAAACTGCAATTTTTAATATTCTCTGAAATATGATTTATTAGCCATAAAGTTCCTTAAATATTAACAATATTATTACGCACTTAAAATTTTCTACTAAATACTAAAAATTATTTAAAGTAAGATATGGTCATAATATTATTCAAATGTACATTCTTAAGTCAAATGTACATTCTTAATACATTCTTAAGTTCTTAAGTTAATTCTTTAAGCACTTGCAATGAATAGTTATAAAAAATAGTTATTAAAAGAAAGAAAGAAAATAGTATACATTTGACAACAATTCATATTTTCGTGCAACTGGAATATACAAATACCACAGACTATTATTGGCCGGTTAAACAATCATGCATAATTGGTACAATTATACATAATAAATAAAATTATTTTTCCTTATCATTAGAAAATTATATGTTAGCAACCGCGGTACATGATACAAACGCGGTACATGATAATGCCTTAAAACTATTTTTTTATCGTCTTACGTTGCTAAATATTGTCAAGATTGTTTAAGAGGTAGATTCCCTTTAAATCGACGTCTACAAAAATTATGCATATAAAGGAACTAAAGTTTTTATTTCTACACAGTACTAACTGGCAGTGCCAGAATGCAGCATGAAAAACATAACATTCATGTTGCAATTCAACATACAATTCAACTTAATTTATGTACTAAAGTAAAGTTGTCTAAAAAAAATAATAAACTGCAAATAAGTCATTCGCACAAGTACTAACAAAGCATTTTATTCTTATCCTTAAATCATAGATTGCTAACTAGCTTTTTTCTAAAATTGCTGGAATTATTTAGGTCTCACGAGATGATAAAAATATTTTTATTTTCTTTCTTCCCTCTCTTGTGACTTAAACAATTTTTTTCGATTGTAAGTATGGAGTATTTATAATAGCTAGCTAAGATTGCAATCAAACTATTAAAGTTTTGTACAGATTTTATCAGCGGCATCGTCTTTCTCATAAATTATGTCATTAAGAGAATATTTTCTGCTTAATGAAGAATTTCTTTCATTCTCTACATCCATGCATCGCCTATAATGTATACGCCGCGCTAACATGGGAAAGAATAAATTAGTGTCTAATTCATCGTTTTGTTTTTTGAAGAACAAACGAGATATGTTACTAATGACCAGTCCAAGCATAAATGTTATTAAGAATCCAAGGGGTGAATACCACATGTACGAAATACGATACAGATAGAAATATGAACTGTCGCCGGTGCTTCTGGAAAAAAATATGACAATACGTTAAACGATCTTGTAATACGTAATGTACATAAAAAACAAATAGTTTTGCTCAAGAGTTAAAA
>NW_012130121.1:956141-966643 GCF_000143395.1 Atta cephalotes | reverse complement strand
CCCTGTGTGCCTTGGACAGTCTCAGATATATATATATACTATCCTAATAAATTTATTAAAAATAAATCCATACAACAAAAATGTTCAAATTACACAGAAACAGCTTAAAGATCGCAATGTCTAAAAGATATGAAATATTTTTGCTGTGTGGAAATTTGATAGTGTCTGTAATAAATTTTATCAATAGAATATCCGTAGAAATATAACAAAATTTAATGGCAAATTAATTGCACAAATTAAAGCAGAAACTGAGCAGAATCTGAACAGTAACTATTTAAATAATATTTCATTCAAATGTTTACAAAATGACAAATTCTGTTTAGTTTTTGTCGACAATTTACTGATGGATTATATCGGTAAGCAAAATATAAGTTTAATGTTGACGTAAATGATGACCGCAGGATCGGTTATTATTTATATATCAAGTCTATTTATTGTTAATGTAATTATTATTATAATTTAATGTAATTATTATTAATGTAATTATTATTATGCAAGCAATTTCCTGAATATTATGTTGCATCATCAAATTTATAGAGGACAATTAAGCATGATGATAAAGGCCTCAAAAAGCTTGACGCAACAAATTTAAACGTTTTAATTCCAATCGTTTTATTCCAATCAATCAATATAATTTTCAGATTTGTGTATCAAGTCTAATTTTTATATTCTTCAGCAAAACCCTTTCTTCTGCAGTAACTATTATTTGATAAATCAATTACTTAGAGAAGCTCGTGACGTTCTGCAAAACGGACATTGTTATATTTGCAACATTATCACAGCCTTCGATAGTAGTAGGTAATTTAGGTGGCATTGGACGTGGCTGACCGAAGACTATCCAGAATAAAAATGAGAATGCCGTGAGAGCACCGATTATTGCACCGCTTTCCGTCGCTGATTCCGTACCCATGCCAAGCGTGAAAACACCCAACAATGGACCTCCGACTACTCCAAAAATAGTTAATGAAGCCTACGATAAGAATTTATTTTATTGCCATCAATCTTACGTGTCGAAGAGTAATAATGAGCATTACCTGAAGTAGTCCTCCTAAAAATTGCGCTAAAAATGCCAGCGCAATGGAAATAATACCGAACATAAAAGCAAGCACTTTAGCGATGAAAGCTGATTTTGTAGGAGAAAATTCATGCCCAACGCATTTTTTGTATAAAGGTTTCATGTAATCCTCCAACGTTACTGCCGCTAAAGAATTCTGCGCCGCAGATATCGTGCTGAGACCTGCACTAAAGATGCCTGGAAATACACAGACAATCCGAGATTAATCTTATAAATATGCACGCTTTTGTTTTAAAATTGATTTAATTATGAGAAAAAGAGTCCAAGATTACTATTGTAAACACTGATTCACTGATCATTTTTATCTTAACATTGTTTTAAATTACGCTTGAGAGCATATTTCAGACATTGGTACGTTAAGAATTTTTTTCATAATATATAATTTGTATGATATTAAGCTCGAACCAATCAATTTATGATGAAAAAGTATTACCTGCAACAAAGATGCCTGGTAAACCAGGTATATTAGACACCGTGTCCATAACGTACAATGGCATAAGCATATCAGGTGAACTAATTCTTTTCTTAAGAAATGGATCGCAGTTATGATATTTGCTATATATTGCCAATCCTGAAAAGCAAGTTGTAATCGAAAGAAGCGATAGAATAGGCCATGATAGCCACATAGCTTTTTGTGAAGCTTTCATATTTCTAAAACAAAATGTATCTTAATGAAGTTTCCTTCAATATTTTAAACATAATTTAATCGGTAAATGTTACGTGAAAAGAGATTATTTTATAATATTTAATAACGTATTTCATAACATGAGCAAGAAAAAATTAAAATTATTTGATTAATTCGGCATCGTTTCATGTTATGATAAATAAAGCACCAATATCTAGAAATACAATCGTCAATTCAATGTCGAATCGACGGCTCAATTCGACTCATTTTTCATTGGCTACTTTAATATATTTGATAATTTTTAATCTTATCCGGCGTTATTCATAAATTATAAAACTTACTTTACAGTCAACATACGCTGGATTTGTACTTGATTTACTCCGTAAAGTGATAAAAATGTACATAAACCACCTAACGTAAGCGACCACCAGGTATGTCTTACTGTTGGATCCACATCGATGCTATAACAAAAATAAAATATCAGTTAGTGTCTGAGTATACACTAGTCGCCTAGTTCTTGTAGATAAAATAAAAAAGTTGAAATACCTATCAAACTCAAGCCGTTGTCCTTGCTTTGCGATTTCCCAGATTTGTCCCAATCCCCCTATATCGTTAGCAGCTGTGCCAATAATTAAGAACACGGCGGCAAACATGAGTAAACCTTGAAATACATCAGTAATTAGCACAGCCTTAATGCCCCCTATTGTTGAGTAGAAGGCACATACGAGGCCAATAATAACAATACTGGCAGTCTTTGAAATTCCTGTTGTTGCCTCTAAGGCTAAAGAAGGAGCATAAAGTACCACTCCTGAGTATAAAAGTAGTTGAATCCAGTAAACAAAACTAGCCATCATCCTAGCTCTTACTCCGAAACGTTTTTCTAAGTACTAAAAGAATATTTTTTTTAAATATACGCTCCATTAAAAACTTCCAGCGTTAAAATCAAATTTCATTAGACTCACCTCGTAGGCGCTCGTCGCCTGCAACTTGAAGAATACTGGTAGGAATCCATAGCATACAATCGGAGTGCCCAACAGATATGATAAATTTATTACAACAAATTGTGTCCCATATGTATAATTCTCAGCGGACACGCCAAGCAGTGTAATAGCAGACATGAAAGAGACCACCAAGGCGACAGCAACAGGTATAATGTTCATTGATCGACTTGCAACGAAGTACTCCTGTGAAACGCATTAATTTTCATTACAGCAAAAAAATATAAGAAAAAAAATAACTTTGTTTTAATGGTGCTTAACAAGTATAAACTTTAAAGGTTCTTTCTTTATTGAAAGAGAGAGGATCTAGTAATAATAATTACCTCCATAGTTTTTTGACGTCCTCCACTAAATCTGTAATAAACACCAATTCCAGCACTTATGCACAACATTATTGCTATAACTAGATAATCGACCCATCCTAAAGTATTTATTTCTGCCATTTTGTCTAAAGTAATAATCACGTTAGTAGTAGTGTTGTCTAAAAGAAAAAAGATATATGTTTAGATATAAATCGAGGGCAGATTTGTTATTATATAATAATATTTAAACTGAATATTAATTTAACACATTATATTTTGGATATAATGTACTGCGTACAAAGAAGGAAAAAGTAATATAACAGAAATATAATGAAATATTTTTAATTCACTTGTTGATTCACTTTATTCGTTATAGCTTTAATAAATCACAACATAAACAAGAAAAAATTTAAATTTAAATTATTTGATTAACTTGGCATCGTTTTACGTTATCATAAATAAAACACCAATATCCAGAAAAATAACCGTCAATTCGATATTGAATCGACAGCTCCATTCAACTCATTTTTCATTGGCTACTTTAATATATTTGATTTTTTATCTTATCCGGCGTTATTCATAATGTATTGACATTGGAATAATAGCACTAATAGCAGTTGATTTTATTCGAATTATGCAAATGAATACATTTTTATATAACAAGAAAGTTAGATCTCTTAAATTTTAAACCAATAACATTTTAAAACAATAACGATAGAAAGGGCATGTAACAGTTAATTTAAACAATCATGAATGTAAAAAGATATAAAAATATATAGATTCGAAAATATACAATAATTAATTATTACATGTTTCGACTTCCTGATTGAGCCACCTCAGATAATTGAATAAAATGCAATAAAGTTATTACCTAAGAAGAGCATATAATATAATAATACAAATGAAAAGCATACATGGATTGCATAAAATGATTGGTCGAGATGTGGCTTCGCAAAAACTCTGCAATTGCTCGCAAGTGGATTGATTGTCAGAAATTTCTCGTGATCCTGATGAATACAACAATAAGTTAAAAACTAATTAAAAATAAAATAAATAAATAAAATATTACATTAAAAGCAAAAAACGTCGACTCAGTAAAACACTCACTCAAAATATCATTCACATTTTCGATTACTGAGAGAAAAAGCCTCGTCAAATGCATTTTTATTTATCACAATTAATACATTTTCGTTTTTATTACAAAGATTTTTAAATTTACGTTTATGCTCTTTTATTATCTTACAATCTAGACTTGACAATCTTACAGATTCAATCTTGAGTAAACTAATAGCACGGAATTAACTTTATCAGTTAACAGATTTGCAACTAACAAAGTATAAGAGGCAATGATGTCTATTTATCTTGTTCAATTATTGATTCCATCAGCTCATGCATTCTCCTTCTTCACAGTGCATTCCGTACATGCTTTCTTCGTCTTTGAAATTTTTATCGCATATAATGAGACGTGTCAAGCAACAAGTAAAAACAGTAAAAATAAATATTAACATCAGCTCCGCATTCTTTGCGCATGCTGATATCACACTTCTCATGTTTGTCTTTCTTCCGAATTCGCGCAGACAACGGCGATGCGGTCGCGCGAAATACATTTCATGACATAAAACATTGATAAAACACGAACTTCTCGCGTCCCCGGTTGCGTCGCATGTCAGTTTGACTCGCTGTTCGGATGCACCAAATGATTACGTAAAATTGTCAATGACCTGACGTGAAGTATTGAGATGCGATTGTGGCATGACGTGCATATGCACGTACACGCACACGCACACACACATACACACACACACACACACACAACACACATGAGTGCACCGCCGCAATGTGTGTACATTGTGTGTATATTTATGTATGGATATTTATGTGTGTTTGTATGTATGTGTAGCAAGCGCTCGGAATATTTTAAACGTAACATTCTCTTTAATATCTAGAGCTGCTTCAATGACTTGCCTGTTTTGATGAGGATTAAAGTCCGAAATCCGTGTGTGATAATTCTGTCCGACCGTTACTAGTGCCGCTGAGCAAATACGCTGCGAGCGATGAGACTCAAGAAAGACCTTCTCTTTTCTTAACAACTTGACGACTCGCGCATACTCCATGGTGAATCGACCGTTTCTGTTCTATAGTCATGTTAATAAACCTAAATACCTGAAATTTCTCTTCTATTCAGGAAACCTTTATACTAGGGATCATCAATTCTGGATATACTTTGCATGCCTTTGAAGAGAGGCCTCTGTTCGTTTCTTCGATTTCGACTGAAGATATAATTTCGATTGAAGATACAGTTTTAGTGCTCCAGAAAATTGCTGCGTGTTTTGTTCAAATACTAATCAAATTTTGCGTTTATACAGATATCAATAAAATACAGAATCGTTATTATTTTAAAAGGTTTTAAAGGATATAATTTCTCATATCAATTTAAGACGAAAACTTTATATACTCCGAAACGATAGTTTCAAAGTGACAAAATTGAATAAAAAATTTCGTTTTTTTTCAAAAATTTGACTATTTTATTCTTTCGGAAGAAATTTTTCGCTGTAAATTACATTTATATATACAATTTTTAAATCTCATAAAACAATAATTTGTAAAGTTTGCAAAAAATTTCAGATTTGACGGATCTTCAAATCAATGCAATTCCGTAAAAAATCAATCGTTATAAAACTACAGAGCTGAAAATTAAAGATTTCAAGTTTTAAAATATTTTTAGTTTAATATTAAACAAAATATTTTTTGATATCGCAATGTGCAGACAATAACTAGAAAATGAAAGTCTTTAATGTCAAGTCTAAATAATTCGTTTAAATAATTCGGTGAAATTTATGTATCATATATTTAATCCTGTAAACTACGCGCCGAATTTAATTTTCAACTTTGAAGCACGATTCTAACAGAACTAGAGTAATAATATCAAACAAATTAAATTGACAAACATAATTTGATAATATTAAATTGATTATTAAATTAATGATAATGTTAATAAGCCTGAGCAAATTTTCGTGATCATCAAAAGAGTATGGAGAGTGCGGAGATAATTAAAGAACGATGACATTATCGACAATAGATATAAATTTGCGATTATTAAAATAATATTAAAAAATAATAATATTTGGATAATATATTATCAAATTCATAATTTTTTATTATATAAATAAGTATAAATAAGTATAGATATTTGTAATGCTGTAATATTATTGCCTCAAATTACAATTTTTTTCTCTACAGTAATTATCTCCATTGATAATCAAACTTGGATGATAACATTAAATATCGAATAATCGAAGTTTTAAATAAATTAAAATGTAGTATTGATGAATTTTAAAAATATATACATGTCTATGAAACTAATAAATCATAAAATTAGTGATATATTATTAGTTTCTTACTCTTAATTACTTAAATTTGAACAATTACGTGAACTTTATTTTATGTATATATATCTATACCCAATATATATCTATACGGTGCCACAAACTTAAACGAATACGCGGTATCGGCAATGGACTGCACAATCGATTAATCGAATCCAAAAGTATACCGACTGATCTTAAAATATGCAGTCGGTGCATTCCAGTCAAAATAGCTTTTATCGACGAAATATTGAATGGAAGTTCGCATGCTGTAAAAATTTATGACATTTAAACAATTGAAAGTAACAAACTGATAATATAGTACTTTTAGTATAATTTTATGATTTATTAGTCCTGTTTCGTAAATATGCGTATATAGGATATATAAAATAAAGTATTTTCATGATAGATAGTACACATCATACTGAGTAAAAAAGAATAATGAAAATTCAGAAATAAGAAATTTTACAAAAATGTAAAATTTCAAATATGGCAATATAATAATTTGAAATAGTTTTGAAAAAGAAAAAAATTGATAAAGACATTAGAGACACATAAATTGATAAAACACTAATTTTATTGCATTATCATAATTTATTTCATATATATAAACATTTGATACAATTTTTTAATTTTACTTGTAGAACTTATTATTAGCAATGGTGTTAATAATAGCTAGATCCTATAGGATATATCAGAGAAAAATGGATGGAGTGATCAAGATTCAAAATTCAGTTTGGCATGGTACTGTTACTCGACTTCGATACATTCAAACATATAAAATAAAACACTGTTTGCAAAAATTATTAAATAAATAAATTCTTGCTGATGAATCCAAAACAATTTATTTGATATTTATATATGTTTCTCCGTTCGAGACAATTATATTATATATTATATTTTTTATGCAAATATACATATATATTAAATTTTCATATTCATTTAGATGCAAGTAACAATGAAAATATTTTTATTCAGTTTTGTAACAAAGCATTTAGATAAAAGTAAATAATTTTTTATAAATTAATAGTCTCTTGAAATATTTAATATAAAAACGTGAAGATTTCTAGGATAGATGATTTGATATAACAAATTAGACACCTAGAACGTCATTAAATTTTTTTGTGAAATTATAGTTCGATATTAAATAGAGCTATTTTTCCTTAGAATAATAATAATAATTTCCTTTAGAATAATAATTTTACTGCAAGAAAAAAAGAATTATACTCTCGAACGACGAATTTATAATTTTTTTATGTGACGCTTCATATTTAAAAGGAATAACCTTAACTTTTTTCTCTCACGCAGAATCCGTTCAAAATTTTCGAAGAAGCGAATTTCTCTGAGCTTCTTCGACGAGATTACTCGATTCCTAAGCAGCGTAATTTCTGCTATGCAGTACGCTGAATCTAATCGAGTTTTAATTGCAGCTTTCTGCGAGTAAATGGTTGGAAAATAAGGTACGTGTTCTCGGTCTATATGAATAGTTGGTTGAGAATCTATATTGACTATCTTAATTTATGCTCGTTATATTATTAAGATACCTTACTTCAAATATACAATGAATATACATTAATGCTTAGATCGTCAAAATATCCTCGCGATCATAACTCAATGTTCGTAGAAACGACTGTCAATGCATATGTCGCGGAAATATATCATATTATCTCCTTTCTTATAGTTACATTTATACGTTAATGCACCAAAAAGAACTTATAATAAGATTGTCGATTAAATCAGCTTCTCGACGAGAATATTATCACAATTTAAGCATACATTATTATATATCATTACTAATTTGCTTTTTTAATAAATGGACTAGACTCGATTACTTATAATAATAATAATAATAATAATAATAATAATAATAATAATAATAATAATAATAATAGTAGCTTCTTAACGTTTAAGGATATTGCAGAGAAACGAGAAATATTTTCCGCAAGCTATAACAGTATAAGTCAGACATATATAAATATACACACAAGATTTTGAATCGAGACAGATTATTATCGGCGTATCTCCCTGTTATCTTTTATGTTATTTTATGTTGTTTGTTATTTCTTCTTTTGTTATCAACATATCTAACATCAAACGTATTCTATAATCATTAATCAGTTATACATCTCTTTTAAAAATATTTGAGGAATTGTGACTTGAAAATTATAATATACTTCAGAGAAACATATAGGTACATGAAGAAGACATCGGGAAGACTTTAGCACGTTAAAATCAAATTAAAATTGGTGATTGATAAGCAGATACTTTACTATAAGCAAATGTTTTAAAAGAATCTAGAATTTTCGCGATACTGTTACTTTACAAATATTTCACGTATGATTATATTTTATATTTGTAAGACAAGGAGGATATGTCTGATAGTAATAAGTTTCGATATCTTGAGCTGAATTTAATTACAAAGTCAATCAAAGTAGAGATTTAGATAATCGTAGATCAGGATGCAAATAACGCATGTCAGACAAGCCTAACCACGATAAATGCTGCAGAAATGCAACAAATATCCGAGACATTTTGTTTTCCTTCAGTTATGAAAATAAAGAATGTATACAGTTTATGCACTTTTCTATGTGTTTCTCTTCAATATATTTTATTCGTTAATTATCATATGCGATTGGTGCATTGCTAACAATATTAACTGACAGAAAGGCATATAACTTACTCATTGAATAATTTTTCTAATCTTTGCATCCGATGCTTCGATTATGCTAAAAATATAGACACTGTATATATTTCGTATGTATGAACATATAAAATGTATGACGCGTTAAGAATGAAACGCGTAAGAAACGGAATTCGTTTATTATCCTTAACGGGAGCGTTGTTTTTGTACAACACACCTGATACGTCTTACATATTATAGTTAATAAATAATACGATGATTTGAAAAGTATGGAAGAGAATATCTAAATATATACCGCTCTTTTTATCTTTACTTTTTATCACTTTGATATGCAGTTGCAGATATGCAAAGTTATGCTCTTTTAGAAGCGCGTGAAAACAACAGCTCTTTTAATGTTATCTTAAAATAGCTTTTTTTGGTGCTCATATATTATATTCTTATTCGCGCGGATGTTCTTTGAAAGTTTATTCTTTAATGAGAGATGTTTTTGACTTTACAAGTAAGAAAGAGAGAAAGAGAGAGAATGCGCTTAAAATTATTGGAAGGCCCACCTAGCGTTGCTAAACATGAATTACACGTATACATAAATAATGTGTATAAATTAATTAAGTACAAAAATTACAAACTTATTAACAAAAAATTGGCAAGACGAGTTTAGCCGAATTAACGGGCTGAATATCGCATTATTTTCTGTCCCTTTATCTGATCATCTAACAAGAATCTCAACATTTGAAAGAGAATAACTTAAAAGGAGTTTAACAAAGCTTTATCGATTCCCGTTACAATAGTCTATTAATCAAAGTAAAATTATATCGAGAAAAATTTATGAAAGACTATAATTTTATACTTATATTTTAAAAATAAGATTATATTTTATCGCTAAATGAAACGCAATTATTAATTACGCTCTCTTAATAACAAATGGTATATAAAATACTTTTATAATCTTGGAGATTCATGATTTTTTTTATTTCTAAACGTCATATTGCACAAAATATTAGTAAAAACCAATTTCTACTTTTATAATGTAGGAAGATTAATTGACTAATGCAAACGGGAACTTTTACTTTTTTCCAACTCATATGAATAATCTATTTAATTATAATGAATTATTCAAAATAAATATGCAGAAAGCCAAGAGTCGCGCAAAAGTATATATTGAATTTTTTGAAAATATACGGTGACACTGAAGTCTCGATGTTCATAAAAAAAATGTGGTGTAAAGTGGAGAGTATAAATTTATCTATTAAAGTATAAATTTATCTATTATATTTATCTATTAAAAGAAAAAGAGCTTACTTTATATTTATGTCTTATTTCGACAGTAAGAATTGCATTTTAATTCATGTAAACAGAGAGAGAGAGAGAGAGAGAGAGAGAGAGAGAGAGAGAGAGAGAGGAGGGAGGGAGGGAGGGAGGAGGAGGAGGAGGAGGAGAGAGAGAGANACTACTACTACTATATATAGTAGTGTGTGTGTGTGTGTGTGTGTGTCGTG
>NW_012130121.1:944528-956121 GCF_000143395.1 Atta cephalotes | reverse complement strand
AGGGAGGAGAGAGAGAGATATCACTCATACATGTATAGTGTGTGTGTGTGTGTGTGTGTGTGCGTGCGTGTGTGTGTGTGTGTGTATGGAATGTTTATTGATTATTCTCTTTCTTGTATTTAAAAATTATTTGTTCGCCTATTGTAATAATCTGCATTTTTTAAATCGTCCTTTCTTACTTTGTATGCATTCTTAAAATGTGTATTACAAAATTGATCTCACAATTGAAACACTTCCGATCTTCATTTAGAAAAAAATCACCGTCTTTTGTTTTCATAATTTGTAATCACGATACATCGCTGAATTTTTCAAATATCTGAATGAGTTTCCTCATGGTTATTTTTATGTTAATAAATATTACACTCGAGTACGCCTTCGTTCTGAAGAACATTGTTTAAATTATCTAACACATATCACAGAATCCACATTCTCTTTTAGAAAAAAAAAAGAATTATACAAATAGCACGGGATACAAAAGCATTAGGGTACAGGTAGAATTATACAAATATGTCGTCATGACATTAATACAAACTAAAGTCGCATTTGTTGTGCTTGTCGAAGATTGAAATAACAAATTTTATGCTCGCATTGTTAGATATGAATAGTGTTCGACGGTTTTTGGTACAAAGAAATGTCGTTCACTACCCTAATTTTGCTCAATGTTTTTTTGGGCAGTGATCATTATTTTTGCGCTATATTTTTCAGTTCATCACAGAACAGGAATAGAATGAACATTTATTTATTGTAATGTAGTAAAAACAATACATTTTGTTGCAAATTTAAAAATAAAAGTCTAGAAAAAATTAAATCATGGAACGATATATATTCATTATACTACAATAATTTTTTTCTCAAATTTTATCTTTTCATAAATGACGCTTTTATATTTCTGAATTTTGTTTTATATAATATACGATAAAAATTGTTTTTATATCTTAAGAAATTAAATTTTTAATTTTCTTCCATTTTAAAAAAGTTAAATTAAAATAAATAACGAAACATTTTTATTTTTGATAATCATTCTTTAACAATAAAAAAAATAATATAATTTCAAAATTTGTTGGATATCTCTATTTATTATATTCTTCAATAGAGTGCTATTGCTATTCATTATGCAACTGCTGCATCCTGTAGTAGCGAATAAATGAAATTGCAAAACACCTTGCGATCGCTGCCCTTCATACACACAAGTTTGCGATCAGTGTCACATGCAGACTCAAACTGTGAATCCTGAATAACATCCACTTAACGTATCGGAACGGATAAATTAATGTAATAAAAGTTATGTAATACTAGGTTGGTTATTAGCTTTGCAATGAGTATGTTACAGTACTATACGAATATTCTTAATTCTTTTTAATCGACATTATCTGTATGGTACAGTGACACGTTTTGGAATCAGTTTCGATGAGAACATCTCTTCTGAGATATCTGCAAATAAAGAGATACAGTGGTTTGAGCACGAAATTTTTATGTTACACAATAAGGTACATAAAATGTTATTTATATCTTGTCTATACATTTATATGTTTTTTATGTATCTTATCTTATTAAATGTATTAGTATTACAATTATTTTTTTAAATTATAAAATATATAGGGTGTCCTAAAATAATCGCCAAATATTTCGTAGGCAGATAGAGCGGATTAAACTGAATCAAAAAGTCCTGTACCATTTTGCAATTCGCAATAGTTAACAAAATATTAATTACTAAAAATTACCGAAAATTAATCTTCAATAATTTTTTACTTAAATATCAACTTTACAGAAAAACTGCAAGAAACGAAAATTGTTTATTTTCGTTTTTATAGAACTTTAAGAATTTTTTCAGAATTAAAAAAAAAATTTTTAATACCTCATGGAAATGCAGAATTAAAAAATTTTTTACGGTTGGTAAAAATAAGAAAATGCAGTATTAAAAAGTTGATGAAAAATTCTGAAAAAATTTTGTTCATGAAATATTTTAGCGATTATTTTAGGATATCCTGTATATGCAAAAATCATTTTATATTTGTTTAATAAAGATAGAAAAAGATTAAAGCAAAAAATATATATCAATATGTTATATATTATTACTTTTACACAAATTTATTAAATTAATAAAATAATCAATTTTATATTTTGATAAAACTTAACTTCTAATAATAAAATTTCTTTAATTAAAATGAAATAATTAATTTTTGACAATAAAAGGCATAATTACAAAAATTATATTTATATTTATTCGTTCTATATTTATTATTAGATAGTTCATTCTCTCGTTAAATCATTTGCTCCAATGATGCTATACAGCATATATTTAACGTCAGTTAAGCAATCTTACCTTCATCACTGACATAAAGCGATGCCGAAGTGACCAAGGGACTATTGGTTGAGCAGGGTGTTAGTCACCTCAGAGATGGACAGCAGAGGACTCCCGGCGTCCGGTTTGGAATCTGTGGGACAGTTGGGCCCATTCCCGCCGCCGCTGCTGATGATCCCACTACGTGGTGGTGCGGAGGGTGGTACAAGACGTTGCTGTTGTTGTTGCTGGTGCTGTTGTCCACTCCGATGCCCATGCCCATGCCTGCCGCCACCCCCGTCCCCGTTCCCGCAGCTGACGGTGGCGTGCTGCAACCAAATGGACGGTCTCCCCGTTATCTTACGTGTACTAAATTAAATTTCTCCCATTACACAAATAGTAGCATAGCACATTGACACAGAAATTTGTTTTTAATGTTATTGCGAAAGCAAGTGCTTATTTAGTAATTTAACTTGGCTGAATTTAAATCCGACATCAAATAGTTTGCTTAGAAAATGATCGACTATTCGATTATGTTTTATTTATTTCTTAAATGTGCTTTTCTTGGAAAATAAGATTGAATTAGATACGATTTGCTAATCATGTAAAAGATTATCATTATTTTTTTTACGTAATTTGCGTGTAAAACATTTGATTTATTCTTTGATTGATGACGTTATCAAACAACATGTTGATAGAAAAGTAATACATCTCAGAATTAGCAACTTTTCAATAGAGCATTTTTAAAGATTTTGTATTGGAACATTTTAATTAGAATATAGTAATTTCTACAATATATAACTTTACTTTCTTTCCATGTTATATTTCCGATAAAAATTATTTATTGCCTTTGATCGAGCCAATACTGAATATTAATATGAGATAAATTATTTTATTGTATTGTTAAACAAAAAACGTTTACGTTTCGAGTTTGGGCCCTCTTCAGTACAATAATTTTCAATCGTGATATAAGATTGTTATATTTTCAATCATAATGTATTCTTTAAAAGTATATCAAGTTTCCAAAATTCAAATATTACATTATCCTATTATATCATGTAAATTTCATTGTAGAGTTGAAACCTAGAATTGTAATATTTTTTCATATAAACAAATGGGTTACGTCGTTTTTCCAAATATATTAGTCTTTACGAGAGCATATTCTTTCATTATTTCAAAAATACTAATTTTTTACTTGTATCACTTTTTTATCAACACAGTAACAACAAACTTAGGGTTACAACATTGCTGCAATTATACTGTAGTTATAAACTCTAATAATTCCTATAATAGTGAAGTGAATTTTATAAATAATTATTAAAATTATATAGAATGATGCAGAAATAAAATTTTAATTAATCATGCATTCGCTATATCACAAACCAAATGGACAAGCATAAATTATGGAAAATTTATTAACATGTATCCATAAATATAAATTATATTTATTTATATAAAAAATAAATATTTTTATAGAGTATGGAATATAGTAAGAACAGATTGTCCAATTGATAAAGATGTGCAAGTATTTGAAATTATCAAGTATTCCGTTCTCTTCGAATATACGAACAATTTTGTTTTTCAATGCAATAATGCCTTTTATATTATAATCAATCTGCAAATAAAATATTTCGTAATAACATCAATTGTGTTCCAAGATTATATAATATTAAATATAATATTAAAAAAATATCTTAAAAGGTAAAATTAAATCCAATTTATATATATCATATAAAAGTCTAAAGTTTGATATGGAATTTAATTTTTTTATAAATAAAAATTATTTTAGCATTGAAAATCACTTGTACATATAGTAATAGCATCTCACATTTAATCTTTAAATTTAAGATGACCAATCCTCCAATCTTCTCAATTCATTTCGTCTTAAAAGAGGATTTGAAATTTGTTTCGTTTTCTAAATTATCATTTTGATCAACTTTTTCATTTAAAATATAAATATAGAAAAATTATAATTGTTAATATTTAAAAAATTAAAGATTAAATTGTTTCAACTCGATGTATAAAAAATACAGTAATATAAAGATAAACTTTTGCGTTTAAAAAACCAAGATTGATATTATATAGTGATCATGAATCTAAAAGCAGAATTAGATCTTTTTTTATTTCTTCAGAGGTTTGGTCATCTTATTGTAAATGACGGAAAATTATAATAAAATCTGTGAGGCAGCAGTGACACTCACTGGGGCGTGTGCCTTGGTGGTGCGGGGTGGTGATGGTGGTAGGGATAGTACTGGTAGTGATGGTGTTGCACTCCTTGCCATACCTCGGAGCCCGTTTCTCCGTGTCCACCATGGCCTGGATGAGAATAACCGATGGTGCTGGCTGCGGCGGCAGCGGCTGCAGCGGCAGCTGCAGCTGCTTGATATTGTGACGTCGTGACAGGATATTGTTGATGCTGCTGTTGTTGCTGTTGCTGATGATGATGTTGCTGCTGTTGAGATTGTTGTGTTTTATTGTTTCTTGGCGGACTCGGTGCAGTTACTTGATCCGTTGGAGAGGTTTGTCGCCATTTACAGTCTCCATTCATAGAATTCATTTCCGCAAGCGATTTAAGGGGATCGCCGGTGGTATTTGTCGAGTGCGTAGATGAATGAGTTGAATGTGGCGTCGGAGGACTGTAGCTGCCATTGTTCCTGGGTGGCGTGCGTGATGGTGGCGCGCCCCACATTAGTACAGTTTGCCGCGGCGCTTCGTTGCTATATACCTCAGGTTTTACATCCTCGATTTTCGGTGTCAGCATGCCGTTTGCTGCGCTGGTCACCGGCGAGCTGCCGGCAGAATTGCTGGACGACGCGCCGCCCTCCAATGAATGCCTGCTTCCGGCGCGCACCACGTTCATATCGGTCGTCGCTGGATGCATCGTAGATGCGCTCGCCACGGGACTGGCAGCGTAGGGTGAACCGCTAACGCTTCCAGGATGTCTCGTTTCCACATAACTGTATTTAGGCGACTCGCCGCTACCGAGTTGCTGACAGTAGAGCTTCTCTTCTGTCTTACCGGTCAGTTGATGAGTCTCGTACGTAGGCAATGATACATCGATGAAACCGTTGTACGCAGTGCCGGTGTGATATTCTGGATAATATGAGCCCAGTGGTCTGTACTGAAATAGATTCTCTGTCGCGGCTGTGAGATACCTATTATCTAATGCACTTGCTGGATAGAGGGTTTGATGGTAGTTGCCCGTATGACCGATGTAAGTTGTCAGAGAAGGATCGGTGCTTGCCGCCACTGCTGTGGGCGCGTACGGTGTCGGGTACATGGTGTTCAAATTGCTATACGCCGCGGCAACCGCCGCCGCTGTGCTGGTATCCGCCGCGAGATAGTCCACGGACGCAACTGGCGGAGCTGGTGGCGAGACCGACGACTGAGAAGAAAGCTTGCGCTTGTTGCGACATGATGAGAGGAAGTCCCGCAGCTGCGTCTTGTACCGCCTGTTTACTCTTTGAGGCGCCGGTTGCGCCGGTAACGTCGGCGTCATGACTGACCCCGTCAGAGTATCACTGTCCGAGAAGTAGCTGTTGGTCAATCCGGCATCCAAATAACTCACTTTGAAGTCCATTGTACGTTTGCCAAGCAAGTCTCTACCTTCCTCCTCCCTGAAATGTGAATCATATTGCGGTCTGCGCGTCGAATCAAATGTAACACTGACACTTACATGAGAGGTCGATGAGTACTGAGCACAAAGTCTGGTTTCGAGTTTTTGTAAACCAGTCTGGAGCTAGTTTGCAGCCATTGCCATCCACCGTCCTTCGTTTGAAATCTGTAAGCTATCATGCCTGATGCACCGGTTTTCAGCACTAAAAGAAGAAAAGGGACACCAGTTAAAATCTTATAAATATTCGTAATTATCTAATTTCGTAAAACAATACGATGTCATTTCAGCAAAATTGATTTTGTGTCTAGTATCAATGAACTTAACAAAATATTGTGTAAAGTAGCAAATAATAAGCTACTAATTCGCTTTCAATTTATATTCGCATATTTTATAATAATAATTATTATTATTAAGAATAAAAGAGATATTAATTCAATTCGGTGCATTTTTATTTTTTCTGCTTGTTTTCTGGGGAAATTATGGGCAGAATTTTATGTTGTAAATACATATTAAAGCTTCCACAATGGACTTACATTCTTGATGCGCGCTAGCAACATAGGCCAGGTCGTCGTAATGGACTAGATCGTAGCCACCGAGATTCGTTAGTTCCGCATCGGAATAGCCTAGGAGCATCTTTCCTTTCTGATCCATCGTTACGAGCGCAAGATCCAACTTGTGCTTGCTCTTAAACATTACTTCCTTCTGCGGCACCTCCAGGAGCGAAGGCGGCCCGAACGGTGTGCACAGAGCGAACAGAGCCAGCGGTGGCTCTTCCGTCTTCCGGTTCTGGCCATGAAGTACTTTAACTCGGCCCCTGATGTCCAGACGCTGCAATAAATAATTCGTAGTGTCTAGAGCGACAACTAAAAATATCATACAACTAAAAAGTTGAGCGTATAAAACCTGATTATTTGATGAAAAAATATTAATCGAAGTGGAACCATATAAACCATTTCTATTTCCTTAATTTTTAATTTATATAATAATACTTGTTATAGACTCATTGTCGCCACACAATTAGTAAATATATAATATAATTATAAATAATTATATAATAAATATTATTGCTATTATGTTATGTATACAGCAAGAATGTTTTTGCTTAAGTTTAAAAATTCAGTTAGATGCTTATAAAAATAATTTTATTAAATTTAGATTATCAAGATAATTATTAAAGACACTCAAACTAATTACTAAAATATCAAATTTTTTCATCATAAATTCTAAATAATTACTTTGATGGTACAACAAAATTATTTTGAGATCTGTACCTAATTAAATTTTTTAATACTTCAATAAAATCATTCTTTCCATGTATGAATTATTCTTGAAGTTGTATATAGTTTCATCGAAGGATCTCTCACGCAGCATCCGGATGAGTGATAGATCGAAGTCACCCATGGCGCTCAGAGGAACAGAAGAAAGTAACAGAAGAAGGTCTCACGTAGATGGACCGCCGGAAAAAAAAAAAAAACCAAGCAAAAGCTCACCAGTAGCTAGATCGACGGTATGCGAAGGATGCCGTCAAGGGCAGGTCCTGGAGGAGGTGGTAGGTGTAGTGCGCCTCTCGCGCCGTAAACTCTTTTACGATTACAGTTTCATTTTCATAAACGTCAAAGCGGCGTCGTTTTTGCCGAACTCTTGCGAGCTTGGCGCAGCGCGGAACTCGCTCTCTTTCGCGCGTCTCGTCCTTTGCCCGGAATAATACCGCCGTCCAGCCCGCGTTCGACATCGGGTATACCTGCGCGCGTCCGCAGTGTGTTTGCCGTAAGATAATTAGTGTTTTGCCGCGTCTTCGTATCCCGGCCTTCCCTTCCCCACTCCATTCCTTCCGGAGAGAATCTGGTTTTGTTTGGCCCTTGATTTATACCTTTTCTTGAACGCCGTCGGGACAACGGTACCAACGATGGACAGCTCGGCCGTCCGGACGAATTATCGTTTCAATCTCTGCCGCGCTGTCACGGTTCATTGACTGGGCCTATGATTATACACGTTCAGCTTTTGCGCGGAGAATGTCGGCCCCACGGTCTAGATTTAAGGCCGTTGATGTAAGCGTGACTTGAAATTTCTTCGGGAATATTTAGGAAATCTGCTTAACACCGGATATATGTATTTTGCTGATTATTGCGAGTGAACGAAAGTCAATCTGAAGTTTCATCGTATTTTACGTACAAGTAGCATTTGTGTCGCTTGGTGAAAGTTGTTGGTGCTATCCCTAGCGTTGTAAAAATTATAATTCAATTGTACTGACGTTCGATGTCCCGTAAAATTACGGAGAGGTCGTTGAAACCAATACTTTGCGCGTAACAATCTAATACATGCCTTCGCGGTTTTAGAACTTGGTGGCAGGTCGAGAGGGTAAATAGCAAACAATCCAAGAGAAAGAGAATCGAAAGAGCAGATAGAGGATGGAAGAGAAAAAAAGCAATTATGCGAGAGCGGGGGAAATAGCGTCATTATGGAAAGAAGTTACGGAGAGAAGAGCTCGCTTCTCTTCCCTTTATGACAGTGAAATTATTAATTACTGTTTTGTATGCCGGCACATCGCTTTTGTAACCGTGAAGGAACGTCTTGACTCCTACTTGACTTGGTCCTTACCTAAGGCAGCCTACCTAAGTGCGCATACCATTTATTGTAATTTGTATTGTAATTACGTGCATTTGCCACAGAGATTTCGAGATCATTACATGCTTTCACGAATTATCCGAATACGTTAAAATATCCGAAATAATATTAGAATTTAAGAGTAGCCCCATATGTGGTCGAAACATTCGGAGTAAATTTGTAATGATTTAAATATAAGTTATGTACGATACATATAATATATAACTAATAAAAAATTTGTGCAAAAATTACCATACTATATTCTCATAGTTTTTTAATATAATAGCTTGGAATATTTTACTTTTCAATTTCAAGAGATCTTTAACAATTATACATACTATTAGAAACATTTGGATATATATATTTTTAAAAAATGAATTCCATATTAGGTAAATTAGATTACGTATTAATAGATTTAGTATTAATGATTGTTTTTAATAAATTTCACATTGTTTCTAATACATTAAAAAATTAAAGTGTTGAATTTTAATTAAGAAAAAATTATTTAATATTTAAAGTTTGATTAATTAACCTTCTATTGCATCATATTTTTGCTCCCTCCATTTGCAATCTGAATCTTTTGTCCAGTATAAGTTTTTTTAGATTAAAAAAAATGTAGAAAAATTTAGAGTCGCTTTTTAAGATTATTATCACTTAACTCAATGTTAAGACTTTTATTTAATAAAAAAGTCTTTATGAAATTTGAATAAAAGTGGAAGAAATTTGAAAAGAAATTTGAAATTTGAAAAGAAAGTAAAATTTCGCTTATGTCAAAAAAGATTCAGATTACAGAAACTCAAGTACAATTTGACTTCAATTTTAAGTATAGAATTTCATTTAAAGATGGTATTAAAAAACCTAATAATTTATTAAATAAAAAATCAAATTATTTCATATTAATCGACAAATATCAGAACGATTCTAATACATTTTGTATATGTGAGTATATTTACATGTACATCAGAATATAAAAGTCCATGTTTTCGGATTGTGTGTAAGCTGGTGATGCGATTAAAAAGCAAAAATACTGCGATATAAAGCAACGTGTACATACCAGAAAACCTGATGTATTGTCAAGAAGACAACGGAAGCGAACCGTGAAACTACGTTCGAGCAGATGACAATGTTGCGGCGAGAGTGCGTCGTGCAAAGGCAGACTTGCACTTTCAGCAGGCAAGAAAGAATTCCACATTAATTGCCGCTGTAATTCCTCCCGGTCTTCGCTATGCACTAGTTCGTAGACACTCTGGTGGACGATGTCAGACTGAAAAAAAAAGAGGACAGATCTTGTTAGCATTACTTCTCCATCAGATATTTCATATATATAGCCATTTGTTTTTTAACATTTAGTACACGATTGATGTTTATAGTGTTTTCTTCTAAAGCATCAGACTAGCACTGAAAATTGAGGATTACGAATTAAAGATTAGAATTCAATCAATTAGATTGATAAGCTTTTCTTTCGTCTTTTAATATTTCGAAATGAATGTGTAATAAAAATGTATAATGTAAATTGTAAATATTAACAAGAATTCATTAAGATTATTTTCTCTTTATTTTAATTTTTTTCTTTTTGTAACACTTTTGCAGACTTTATTGCGTAATTAATTTCAACATGTTTCATTTCATCCACAATAATTATATGTATTGTATAGTATTTCTACTTTACTGAAGAAAATTTAAGTCAGTATGTAAAAGTAGATTCATATTATATGATTACATACGTTCGACATATCAAATTACCAAATAATACGCCCTTTTTATTCCTAACGAGAGACATGTCTACGAAACCAAATAGGTGACTATATCACCGTGATTTGTTGCCAACGTCGAAAACAAAAAGTGATAAAAACAAAAAGTGAAACTCGCTTATCCATAACACGAGCAATACAGATTTTATTGCGTCCATACATAATTAATGTTCGTTTATTCACAGTTTAGATACTGGCTATAAAACGAGTTAATAATAGTACTCGCGTTCCTTGCCTCGCGGGCACCTGACATTCGCGTTTATCCAATCTAAGAATTCGTGCATACATTCTATCGTGTGTCACGAACGTGCGCGAACTCAGAGCCATTATTTACGATTAACTCTTCGACTACCGTTTTCTTCGTGTCAATCCTCGTCGCAATCTCGTTTACACTGCCCTTATATCACGGGAGACCGCGGTGCGTACAAAGATTACTGTGCAAGACCATCAGACTTGTCCGAACTCGAAGTAAGCCAGTGCCGGTTTCCACGTTGCTTATATTTATAAAATGTATTGAGCTCTTTCTGTGTCAAAAACGATTACTTTTGAAAGCAAGAGAAATGGCTTTGATATTAACTTGAAATATATTATACAAAAAAGAAATTATAAGTAAACAAGATAATTAATAAAATTTCGTAATGTCTTTAGAGATGATACGATATCTTAACCCTTTGCTGCACGGTGTTGTATATTTATAACACTTTTTTCTCTTTCGTTTTTTGGTTCTCAAACTCCACTCTTAAGATTTCTACACATGCAATAAATTGTTATATGATCCTCAAATACTACTTTAATAACAAGTTAAGTATAGAAGCTTTTATTTTGCAACTTGAATTAGTAATAAACAAATTGAACGCAAAAAACCCTATTTTTTTAAGAAAAAAATCATTCCTGAAAAATTTTGATTAATAATCTATGTCAAAAAGTATGTATATTTTGAGGATTGCTGATTACGAATCTGGTCAGTTTAGCAAACTTCAATATGACGAATCCAATATGGCCGACCGAAAATTTTAAGAAATATTTTATTTGTCTTGAAAATTGATATACAGTGTTTTGGAGTCGATGATTACAATTTTGAAATGAAAATTAGATTTGTAATCGGTAATCCAAAAACCCCTATATATCAATTTTCAAGGCAAATAAAATATTTTTAAAATTTTAATATTTTTAAAATTTTAGTTCGCCGTATTAGATCCGCCATATTGAATTTTGCTAAATTGATTCCAGATTCGTGATCAGCAACCCAAATAATCCTTAGATACAAGTTTCAAAAAATTTGATTGCAATGATGCATTCGTGCATTAAATATTAATTTTCCGGAATTTTATAAATTAAAAA
>NW_012130121.1:936066-944508 GCF_000143395.1 Atta cephalotes | reverse complement strand
ATAAAAAACATTGAATGTACAAATTTAAGTGATGAAAAATTTATTTCAAACTTAGTTGATTTTATATTTACCATATATTTCTATTTTTTTTATGTAAAAAGATTTTAATCTTTCTGAAGTGAAAATATTAAAATGTTTTTTCAGTAATAATAATCGCACAGTTATAAATTGTACTTCTAATATAATTATACTTCTAAATATAATTGAATTATAGGTAGGTTCCCAATTGTACTATTTTAAAGCCTAGTGAGTCGAAGAAGCAGAGTGGCGCAGTGGAAGCGTGCTGGGCCCATAACCCAGAGGTCCGTGGATCGAAACCACGCTCTGCTAGATTGATTTTTTTTATTTATTTATTTAGGCTATCATGTATACAGCTCGTGAATAAATATGTATATATTTTCATGAGTATATATTATTATGCAATCTTATAAAAAATAATTACTGATTTTTGTAGATATAAGAAAAGTCTATATGCTTCCACAATTTTTTTACAAATTATATAACACTGACACAATTTGTTACAATTTTTATGCTAATTCTTTTACACAATATTTGTATTATTAAACATGTTCATTTTGTGTTAAATTAACACAAAAATTGGAATGAACTGTTTTAAGACACAAAATGTATTAAATTTAACATACATTTTTCAACTGTATATAGTAATGATATCATTAGAGGATTCCTAGGTCGCAGCCGGGCGCTTCGCGCGGTGTTGGCGATCAATGCCGTCATGCGGAATTACATAACAATTTCAAGTGGAAAAACATGAGAAGTGGCAGGCACGATCAATTCTCCCTCTCCCTCGCGTTTCTCTCTTGCATCGTCGCTGCCAATGTTACTTCGCAATTTCTCGTTTATGACCAGCAATAGCAACGACCGCGACAGGGAGCGCGGCTAAACATGGAAGTCGTGAGATCGCGGTACCGCTGATATACACCTAGGCACGAACGTTCATAGGCAGGTATAATACACACGCCGTGTACAGATATACACAGGGAATCGGGGCGTACGGCTGGCGTTGAAACGTAGCTCTGGTAGCCGAGGCAAGTCGCCTGATATCGTACTCTCTACTCGTGATTTATTATATTATTCGCGCCGGGTGAGTGCGAGCACCCGAGCTGACAGCCGTGACCAGGTAATGGTCGATGTAGAGAGAGTCAATTCGATCTGTTCAAGAGCCCTCGGCCTAGAGCTGAATCCAGCCAGGGAGTTAGGGCGGGTGCGTGTGCATAGTGTCGATTATCGGATTAAAAGTCACGCGCGTTGCACCTATCCACTCCTAAGCCCGACCTGGTCGAGATTTCTTCGGTCCTGTTATGTGAAGTCCAGTGATGCAAAGTACTTACTTAAAGATGCATCCATAAAGTACTTTCAGCAACAAGCGCGATTTGCCTTGTACACATTTTGTATCTTGTGCATTATAAATAAAATTTAGTTCAATTTTATAATATATTTGTAATAAATTATTGTAATAAATGACATTTTTGTAATTTAATATTTGTAACAAAATTTACGTAATATTTTTATAGTTATATAGTATTTTTATACACGCTCGGAAATCTATCTTCCTCATAAGAATGTTATTAAAATTGAAAAAGATTGAAAACTGTGATCTAAATGGATAATATAAATTATATTATTAGTTTAGATAGAACGTTTTTTTCAATTTTTTTTCAATTCACATTAAATAACGAGTTAATTTTCTCAAGGTAGATCATTAGATGCACATGTTTCAACACTCATATAGTTTTTTATCAAATTTTATCAAATTTTGTTAATATGACATTAAAAAATAAAAAGTAAAGTTATAAAACTTTTATTTTACTGTTATAAACTTTATTTAACTGTTAAAAGTTATAAAACATTTTTATTTTACTATTTTATAAAATGATTTTATTGCAATAACTATAGCATTAAACCTATCACACAAAAAAGTGAAAAAAAATTATTAATAAGTAAAAAATGAGTAAAGTCTCATTCTTTAAAATTTTCACTCCATTTTATCTTCTTTAAAATTTTTGCGACACATTTCTCTATTTATTTTTTGTTCTAAAATTAGCAAGAGAGCGATATTTTAATGAGCAAAGGGAAAACAGCGCAACGTCGATTGCACGTCGTATTAATTTCTACAGTTCTTCCAAGCTGGAGCTATGTAGAAAATTCTATTTCTTCAGTGTGCGGACTTGTCGCTCTCTCACTGTAGACTAGTTCTGGATTAATTATGCGCGATAAAGTGCGTCGAACACGTGTAACTACATGTGCCGGTACGCGAGCTTGTATCGCAGTACGCGACGTCACGGCCGATCAGATATTTTCTGAAATAATGCCACTCGGTTTGCCGTACATCCCACGTCCGAGGATGGTGTCTTCCTGTTTTTGCCCACGTGTCATTCCCGCTCGTTGCATTCAGTTTATACCTCTTGGTCTATATGAAGAAAATTATGGAGCTGAGATCCATCTATAATATATCACCATAATGGACGATGTATCAACTCGATGAGTTTATGCAATGTCACTAAAATTACCGCGTATAACATAATAATTTAATTGCTACAATAAATGCGTTGTCATAAGTTAATTCACGAAGACATTCGGAAGATTACGATATCCATGAACAGTGCTTTCACATACATAAAACAACACGAATAGGGAGAATAATTCTAAATAGATTTCTATATTTAGAACATATATTTATCCAGGACAATTGTTTTTTATACATAGAAAGAATGATTTTGCTGAAGAATCTAAAAATTTAGATACTTTTAGAGATACTTTTAGTAGAAAACTTTTTGAGAGTGTATCTCACTTTGAAGAGTGAACTGTTATTCTTAAAGATTGAAAGTTGAATCACTCTTTTTCAAGAGCTCATTTTTTAAAATAAAATTCCACTTAAAAAAATTTAAAGAACGGATTTGAAAATAATTTTGTTGAAATTTTCAAAATAATTATATAGGGCATTCTAATAGGTTGCTAGAATATCAAAATTTTTGCAGCAATACACAATCATTTTTTCGAATTTCTTAAATTGAAAAGAATCTGGAATTCCAGTTGAAAAAAATAATAAAAAAAGAAATAGAATTTTCTGTTAGGTTGAATCATTATAATTCTAATTAAAATAACCACAATTTTCATTGATATAATCAAAATCTTCAGCTTCGTTCATTTTCAACTAGAAGTTTTTTGTGTACATAATTACTTCGGCAGTCCAACAATATTTTCAGATTTATATCTATCTAAATTTTTAAATACATCAGCAGAATCGTTCTTTCCATTATCATTGAGAAGCTCATTTATTTTATTTCGAAAATTATGACATGGTTAACTATTTGTCGTGTTTTTTGTCGCGAATTTAAATATCGCTGAAATGGAAAGTCTAAACGCGCGATTCGCTGCAACTCGAGGTGAACGAGATAATATACATAAATATCACCATCCTATCCGCAAGTTTATTAAATTCATTAACGACTCGTGCGCTCACTCGAGTACGGACATCGCGTTGCACGCGCATTACATATCTCGTACACGTGGATCATAATCGTCGAGATACGAACGTCTAGGTTCGATATAAGCAGCGAAAGCGCAATTTCATCGAGGGAACGTTTCCCGGCGCATTCACACCGATCATAAAACTCCGAATCCCAATAAATATGATGAAGGGGAGAGGGGTTCTCGACGAAACCCGCAGGTAAGCTGGAGAGATGGAAGTTCTGGTTCGCCATTGGGATCCAATGAATTTGAGCGCGGACCGTTTCCATTCTTCTTTTTCTTTCTTTTCTTCTTCCTTTTCCTCCTTTACTAATCGCAACCCTGCTGCGATCGCGAGAACTCTAATTTTAATTAAGGATTACACACGATTTTCGTGGTAATCACCGTCCATACCTGAACACACAGTGGACATGTAATTGCATAGCCATGTTCCACCTTCGTCCTGGTGCCCCTTCATTCCTGCTTGCTATATGTATATCGCGGCAATAACGATGAGAATACATTCACTTGTAATTCTCATTGATGAACGATGCGATCGATTATTCTTAGCGCGCCACTGGAACGGCTTTTCCATTTATTTCGCGGCTGCCTGGCAAATTTTATCGGTAGAATAGAAATTAATCTTCTTGAACAAATAATATTCGTTATTCACTAAAGAAATAATGTACCTACACTTTCCATGATATTTTCTATGTAATTACAGATATTAAAAAAAATTTTTATCAACATGTATTAATTAAAATCAGTAGTATAATGAAAATCCGCTAAAAATCCGTTAAAATAAATAATTGTAATAATTAAACACAAATTTGATTCACATCAATTTTTTCATAAAATAATTAAGAGTTAAAATAAGTTATTGTTGCAGAATATTTTTATCTTAATTTTAAGATGCCGAAGGTTTCAGTTGACGAATGAAACTTCAAGTATGCAAGCAGACTACAATTTTTTAATTCTCGTTTAATTTCAATTCATGAATAAATTCTTAGATTAAAATTCAGATACCAAAATACTTAAGAAAATAAGAAATTTGTGAAAAAATCGAGAGAAAGATTGACTGAAAAGCTTTATTACAAAAATAATTTATATTTCAAAGCCGCTAAAGAATGTATTATGTATAGAAATGCAGTCTCCGTTACACGCAATCGTAATAAAACTAATCTCATGTTTTGCGATCGAATAATAAATCTTCTCCTCTACGTTTATCTCTGCGCTATTTATTATAATTGAAATGAATAACCAATTCGTTGTTTATTGTGCCATTGTTCATTGATTGCCGTTATTACACCGCCGGTTTAGTGTAGAGAAGGATAGCGGAGCGTGGAATTTTCTGGGATACGTTGTTTTGCATAACGTGGTCGAGGTCAGGCGGTGTATTTTTAACCCTTTAACTATACAGTATGCATCGTCGGCTGCGCGCTGTTACATTTATCTAACAGCACGTTCGCTGATACTTGGACAGTTCAACAACTGTCCCTCGCAATGCATGACGACAAGGAGCACCGGTACACAACGTACCTCGTATCTTGAAGCTGATCCCGCGTAATAATCGAGTCCCTCTTAAAATCGTCGATCGATAGAGGCAGGCCAAAGTGTAAATTGCCCTTAACGCCACCGCGGCCGTTTATAAACGGCCCGCAATTACATCTTACGTCGTAATAGTTTGTCGTCACGTACCAACGCATAATAGCCCTCCAATCTGCGCGATCGCTCTCGTTAAGTGGCCTAATCACAAATTATATTTTAATCACCGGTCGATACGGAGCCACCGTGTTCACCATCCCCGTGGTCGACTTGACGAGGATATAATTGCACGCTCACGTGCCCGTGCTTCTTACGCAAATTATAATCGGACTGTGTGTCAACCGTTTCTGACAAACGTCAGAGGACGGCCCCAAGAAAGTCTCTGATTCGTATCACAAGAATAATCAATGTAATTCCATCCCTCTCCTGGCCGTTAATACCATTATGTTTTCTTGGAAGCGCATTTCAGAGAATTGCAAAAGCCCTCCCGTTATCGATACATATTAAACATTCCCGAACGATATCAGCTGCTATTCCTTCGCCGTAACTTCTTTCGCGGCGGAGACGAGTGTAATTTACACGTGCGATACATTAATGCGATTGCTCGTCCATTCCAGAGCCTTTCAGCGAAGAATATGGCGTCTTCTCGTTTGAGACATTGGAGACACATAATTACTATGTTTAACTATGTGTAAGATGTACGCTGTATTTGATAATATGTTATGTTCCAATATTTTTAATGTGGTAATATATATTTTAACGATTCTAGATGCCATTATGATATCATATTAATTTTAATAAAAAATGACAGTTTCTTCTTCATCATATAACTTAATAATTTTTAATATTTATCACATTTCATCTTTCCACAAAATATTTTACTGAAAAAAATGTACACAAATACTATATGTTATTCATAATTAAAACAAATTTGGTATTGTAAGATTATCGCATGTCAATATTTTGCATACACAGAAAGAACAGTTTTGCTGAAGTATTTAAAATTTTAACTAGATGCAGGTCTGAAAATAATTTTACTAAACTATTAAAATAATTATGTAGACCGTTTAAATATTATTAGTAATGCTATAAAAATTGTTTTTTTTTTTTGTTGTAACCAGCAGTTTATGTTAAACTGATATTTAATATTTCACAGCATTGAAATATTATAAAATAATTTATGTATAAAAGCAAATAATTAAAAATAATGTATTTTAATTTAAAACGTAAATTTTAAGGTAAATAAAAATATATTAATTAACATATCAAAAATATTAATTTTATACCGTTTGAAACGTAAAATGTAATTTAAATTGAACACAAATTTTCCAACAGAACCATTATTTTCAAATCTATTATTTTTATCTACTTATATTATAGTATACCTGTAATATAGTAGTATTATTTTCAAATATACCTATGTATATCTAAGTAAATTTT
Organism: Atta cephalotes; assembly: GCF_000143395.1. Classification (NCBI taxonomy): domain Eukaryota; kingdom Metazoa; phylum Arthropoda; class Insecta; order Hymenoptera; family Formicidae; genus Atta; species Atta cephalotes. The sequence continues at coordinate 938,055 of NW_012130121.1, read as the reverse complement.
TTAATATTTCAGCAAAATAATTTTTTCCATATATATATCATCTAAACGTATTGTAATATCGTATTGTAATATCAGTTTGATCGCAATTGACTCTTTCCACCTTTATTTCGATCGAATTTAGAGGGAAAAATACACAACACATAACACACACGTGGAAAGTTAATCGGTTCAGCAGGGAATACAACGTTAGTTTCGTGATATTAGCGAAGTAATTACAGATATTCTTCTGATCAACTTTGTTGAGTTAATCGAGTGCAACCAAATCAGTATTACAAAGTGCACATGCTGAGTTGCAAGTATCGAGCGTGTAAATTACACAGCATCGTTGCACTGACCATGCGTCGCTATTGTCTACGTTTTAATTGAACGTACTTGATCGCGATACAATGGCAAATTTAATACCTTTATCGCAGGAGCTTTAAAAAAAATGGCGAAAGCGTCTGGCGCTTCTCATCCAAGATTTAATTACCTATATGACAATATAATAAGGTCTGATATAATCAGAACTAAGGCATTGCGTAACATGTTAATATTGAATTTTTCGCGTATACATATCATCGTATGATATTCGCGTGCAATATATAATGCGAAATAATTATGAAGCATTTTAATTATACCTGAATTAAGATATGTGTGTCGTTTTCTCCGAGTTTAGACAGATAATGGCGAGAGTTCATGTTATGATTAAGAGACGCGACAGATTTTCAAAGTAAATGTTTAAATACATCGACCATTAAAAGTTATTACACATATTGCGATATTATGAACGAGATGAGTGGACAAATGACTTTGGAATACTCAACATTGACAAGCACATGCTTTTTAATTCGAAAACGATGACAGAATATCTGATGCAGCAATATCGCTGTACCTCGTATGTAATTTGATTACATAATTAACTCAAGATTGCGCTAATTAATGCTTCGGCCTATAGCAATTAAAGGCCATGGAAATCTACCGCTGGTTCAACCGCGGAATGAATTGCCTTCCTACATTAGGAAATATTCATCTACTTTAATAGCGCTAATAACATACAAAATGTGTAGCTTTGTATTGTTGCATTTTTTCTTAATCGTTTGTTATATTCGTTAACTGCGACATTTGGAATCTTTGGAGTAACTGTTTCTCCTCGTCTCAAAAGTATTCACGATGTGCGGTGCAAATATCCGATCTCGGATTCCGAATACATATGAATTTGTATCGATATAATGTTAATTAATAGCTTATTGAATATTCCTACATTCTAATAAAGAAACATTCCATTTCATCAATCTGTATGAATGCGAATATTCTGACAGGAAATAACCTTAATAGAATAACATCGTTATGTAAATATTTATCCATACAAAGACGAATAATTACAATATCAATCTAATAAAAGTAATAAAAGTTACAAAAAAAATCTTCAAATATTTTTTAAATTAATTCTTGAGTTGTTATAATAATGTAAATTAAAGTATCAATTTCACTAATCTCGATCTACTCCAAAATTTATATATTCATAAATTTATTCAATTATTTCATAATATTTATTTATTTTATTTATATTCAATTATTTTATATGCTTTATTTTTATATTTTTTTATATATCGTGCAAGATTATTTAGCAAAAAAAATTCTTAACGCGAGCTAACTATATTCGATCGTTTTGTACGTACGTTTATGCAAACTCATTTCGCATTTTCACATGTTCCTGGGTGAATCAATTAATTACAGTACCAGCCTGATGTCATCCGCGCGCGATTCAGCTTCTCCGCTGATCTGTCTCTTTCTCTTTCACTCTCTTTCTTTCTTTGCGTTTCAGATATCGTTTATTTCTTTTTTCCCGCTTTTTTTCCATGCTCACCGGGCACACCCGAGAGAGGCCAGTCACCGATGGACGGCGGCGCGACGGCGGCTACGGTCCGGTAAGATCCGTCCGTATAACGTTTGTTACCATTGCTCGTTTAAATAATCTCGAAACATGCGTCCGCGGGGTTGCAAGGCACA
>NW_012130121.1:926017-935499 GCF_000143395.1 Atta cephalotes | reverse complement strand
GAGAGAGAGAGAGAGAGCGGGGCTTCGCGCTCGTGCGCGGTCACGGATGGCTTTACGATCGGCCCTCGTCGTTAATTAAGAGCTTGTAATTATTTAGTGGTGGACGCTAGCGCACCCCCGCCGGCATCGGCGCGGCCTGAGCTCTCCCTCGGCCGGAGAGAGACTTGATTTACATTCCTGCGAAGAATGCGTCGGCCTCGCCTTCCTTCGCTCTATTTTCTTTTTCTACTCGCAACACCCCCGCGCCCGCTTCATTCCTCCCCCGCTCTTGCGCCAACTCTTCGTCCGCACGAAGTGTAGGACTCGCTGTAGGCCTTCTCCGTCGCTCCTTCCATCACGAGTCGCTCAGATCTCATTCTCGTTTTTCTTCCCGTCCTTTGAACCTTTTCGTCGGCTCTTATTTCGCAAACAAGTGAGAGACCGTCGCATCGTGTTGTCTCGGTGACATGATAGATAAATTTTTGAATCAAAATGGTGGTTATCGTGAAAATTATTTTATAATTAATAGTAATTAATTAATTTAAATAATTTAATTTAATTAATATATTATATATATATTAATAATATATATAAAGATATGATAAAGATAACTGATTGAAAATGATTTCTAAAACACTTAATTTTGGAAAATAAGTTTTCTGCCATATTCGTAGAATATTCGTTGGAAATTTTATATTTATATAGAAGAGAAAATAAATTTCATTGAGTACATTTTTCTTTGCGCTGATCGAACTCTTCTATTTCTCAAAATTTTCAAAGAGGTTCTCTGATATATAGAGAAGGGCTTAAATAAAAAACATTTTAGCACTGATTCTTTTCTTATTGCTATATCCATTTTCTCATAACCACTAAAATGGTATTCTGTCGTTTTATAGAAATGGAGATTTTAATTCAAATATATATATATCGACCTTACTGTCTCATAATATTAACATAAGAAATCGTATAATTCAATTAGAATCTAGAAAATTATGTAAATGTTATAATAGTATAGATATATGGAAAGTAAGGACACCAAGATATCAATATGTTAACACATGACAGATGATGTACGAGCGTCTCGAGATGCATGTACCAATCGATTTATGAGCTCGCGTTCGAGGCTTTCATATTTTTTTTATCGCGAGGAATAGCAATTAAGAGCATCGTGTTTTATTATAAATTATGCGTATTTTCTACGGAGTATTAAACACGATCACGATTATTGTAACAAATATATTAGCAGAATGCGTGATGTAGAAAATCGGAAATTATTTCCATAATGTAGAAACTTTTTCTTAATATGGAAAATCGTAGATTTAAAAAAATTCATCTATAATCCTATTTACAAAAACAAATAACAAATATAAGTTAATAAAGAGTGTTAAAACGGTTATTTCCGTGAAATTTAATTGTATGATAAATGCTGATTGCTTGAACGTTAGTAGAGCACAACGTGATATTATACTGTGACATATTCCGTATTCTTAATTATCAACGTGCCATTTACATTTTTCAATAAATAGTATGCAGATGTCATTTTTCGTAGCGGAAATTCTATTGCATCGTTTACTTCACATTTCCGTAAAGCAATAACGGATAAAAATCGAAGGAGCATTTATATTTTCAACTTTCAAGATGCTTCGAGAATCAAATTTTGATGTAATAATGACATTAATAATTTAGCGGATACTATTTTTCATCTTATACATATAAGTGTGGGAAACAGTTTAACGCAGCAGCAGTAGATAGAGTTGTTGTTATCATTAATTATTTCTCATTTGATTTCGCTATCATTTTTCCAACGACATAGCTAAATGTACATTTATGATACAAAGCGATCGAAACAAATCATATTCAGTTAATTAATTCTATTTACTGAGAAAAATAAAAAAATATTTGATTGGACAACATAACGTACATGGTTGAATATATTTTAGTAAAAACCAAGATTTTTTACATGGAGAAAAGTGTGCAGTAATATACATTAGAATTCTAGTAAACTTTATTTACTTTAATTTACAATTTTAATTATCAAGTTCATATAGAGATATCTTGCCTACTTGTATATAACTTTCTTTACATTTCTAGTATATGAGATTGTCGTCGTAAAATAAATTTATAATTTATCATCTCAATAGTAGAATTTACTTTATCGACAAATATTTTTTCTTCAGCATTGACAAATTTACTTTACTGCATAGTAAAAAATATATATGTATAAAAGTTCTGAGAGTTGTTTGTGCTCGTCAATCTTGAAAATAATACGATTTACTTTATATAACTATAAGTAATATTTTTTTTTTTTTTTTATATAACTATAAATAATTTACTTTACTGAAAGTATGATTTATCTTACTATAACATAATAATAGTTCATTAGAAATGATGTATTATAATCATAATGTACTTTTTATCTTAAATTTTATCTTAAATTTCAGTATTTTTATTTTTAGACAAATAAAATTTATCATAAATTCAATAAAAATAGCCAGAATATTTTTACTAATCTTCTAAGGTAAAAATCTCAATTATTTTTCTCTATGTAGTTATCATAAGATAAAATATAAGATAAGATTAAATATTTTATAATTAAAATAATTTAATCACGTTTTCACTTTGAAATAATATTACATTAATAATATGTATCAAAAATTGTGTAAAAACATCGAGCCAAATAAATTAGATTCTAAGACAAGAGTTAAATAGCCCTTAGGCGCTAAAAGAATATGACAAAAAATTCATACCTTGTAAGACTCGGATTCGGGCACGGTAAAATTTTGGTTTTGCGAAGTGAGAGAAAAAGAAAGAGGAAAGGAAAGAGAAAGAGGACATCATACGGAGGCCTCGAGTTATCGATCGTACGCGCCGCATCCTTGCGCTATGATAAACGAGCGGTGGCCGCGTCACGAGGAGGGCCGCGCTCGCTCGCCCATCGAACTTGAAAATCGTTCTCGCGATATTTCAGTGTCACAGCGGAGGCAGGTACCGAGGGTACCATCGCCGGTGCCCCATCGGTGGTACGTCCGGGCACCGGCACCGCGGCCACGACCGCGGCCGTTCCCCGGCGAAATAAATCCAGCCCGGTGGACACCGGGCGGGACCACGACGGAAACATGATTCGGCCCGTGATCAAAGGGTTCTGCTACAAATTGAAACAAATCAGGCGAGTAATAATAATTAATCCGCGATCGCGCGTTAATAATTCTCGTTGAACCCCGCGACCGGTTCCGGCACTCCTCCATCCCGATAAACGCGATCGTTACATCCGGCGTCCCGACGCCGACGTCTCATCGACATGAAGACAGATACAGCAATTTGTGTACTTCGTAATTTGTTATGTTTCAATTCGGTATAATTGCTATTTAATTAAAAAATAATGTATCAATTTATTCCATAAGTAATTAATTCCGTAATTGATTCCACTGTTCTAATCGTATCTATGTGATTCCATTTCTATTTCCATCTCTTCCTTAAAGTAAATCCTTTATTTTCAGTAATATAAACTTAAATGCACGTCATCATAATCCATTTTCTTAATTCCATGCATCCTGAGACGAAGTCTCTCTGCTTAGCGGCTCTCTTGCCACATTAAATGCACATACACACTCATACAAACAATGAATCTCAAGCACTCGTGCACTCAGACAGATACACCGTAACGTATGTGATAGAATATCGCGGCCTCGAAGTTGAGCTCTCAATTACATCAGAGAATTATGAAGCTGCGGCGTTTGGCCAATTCGGGCTCCCCCTCTTGAATCCCTTTTTGCGATTCTTTGTAATCCCTCCTCACATTATTCCTCTCGGGCCCGAGAAACAGGGTGAAAGGCGAGAGTGCTCCGGGGCAATCCGATTGTGTCTTCATTAGCGACTATTAATTGTCAAAATGTGCCACATAATTCAGTTCGCGCCCAACGCCCGCTCTCTCGTTCGACTCGCGCGAGGCCCCGCCGTATATATTTAAGCTTAACGTGCTCAATTGATTCTCGCGGAAAGGAAGAGGAAAGGGAAGGGCCTCGGGCCCCTAATCCCTCGGTGAATCATTTGCGATATTTACGAGGAAACGTAGCGGTCGGCCGAGACGCCGCCGACGTTCTGAGAGAATGCACGCGCGCGCGCAGCTCGTTGGACGCGGGTAATTGCTAATGGGTAATTAATTCCGGGATAAAGACGGGATGACTCGGCTCTTGACCTCCTTCGACGCAGGTACACTACGATTCTCACGGGAGACGCCGGCAGAAAGCGAGCCTGGAACGAAGGATCATAGTCTAAGATAAAGATCGAATCGTTCTTTGCAGCAAATGGTATGTTAAGAGAAATGGAGAAAAGACTGAAAAAGAATTACTGTTTTGCAGTAAATGAATCGATATAAAGATAAAATTGGGAGAATAGACGATGATCGTTTCTATTAAAAGCGAACGTATCATTCTGTGTAATATTTACAGAATCTTAATGTAAACATTTCGTATATTTATACATAATTTTGTAATTAATATTTATTTAATTTGTTATTTAACAATTATTTACATTTCTTTTAAATTCTAATTTAAACTTAACTTAAAGAACTGCAATAATTCACATTTTCTAAAAAAACGGAGAAAAACTCTAACATTTAAATAAAGAAAAAAAAAATTTATTTTTCGTTTTTACAAAATATGAGTCCACTGCTGCAATAAATTCCTTCAATTGTAAGAATGGAATCGCTTAGATTAATTTCTACTGCATAGAATTGGAATGTTAACAAGGAAAAAGTATTTTCAACATGCCTCTCTCAATATATTTGATTTTTAAATCATAAATTTTGTAACTCTCTAGCAAGATAAACGAGATCGATCAAAAATTCATTTTAAGCATCCATGTTGGTAATAATTTTTTTCTTAAACGGTTTCTCGTGTGATCGATAATTTGCTTTCCCGAGGCGCCGGTGCGCCGTAGGGCCGCTTCATTACACCTACCAGTACGCCAAAATATTACGCACGATAATGTAAATGACGACAAGATTTATTCGCGTCCAGGGACAAACGAGATTTACGAGAAAATGGCCGTTTGAAACACGCGTCATATGACAGAAGGGGGTAACGTATTACCATCGATGTCGCACTCGCGTTTCATGTCTAATTTTTTTGTTGGAGCTCGTTGCCTTTCTGCCGTCTCCTTCATCCTTATATCATCACGGAAACGTCCTTCTGATCCACCGAGAGATATGCGCCAAAGTACGAGCATGCTCCCTTTCGGAGTCACGTAAGTCGCGATCTTTTAATAAACACTAACAAGAACTGTGAATGCACGATTTCCCGTCGACTGCACATGCTTTACTTAATTACCATTCATCTTATAACCTTTGTATGTACTTCGTATTTTCATAACTATCATATTTTAATAAAGTGTAGTAAATTGATAATTATTGGAATAATTTAGTCGATGCTGGAAATATTTATCTTTTTCTTGTATTTTAGACACTTTAGAGAAGAAGCGTCGTGCTAAATTCGCGAAGTTAGTATGCCAATGTTTTCAATTTTGGTTTTTTAATATAAAAAATGCGGGACTATTTTATTTTTATAAGGAACTATAGAATTATGAAAAAAAATGCTACTCTAATTGTCATTATTTTATTAACAAAATATGCTAATTTTATGGCTCCCATCTTCGGGAATATAAAATTAGCACGACATTTTACTAATATGAAAAGATATGAAAAAAAATGACAGTTCTAGTATCATTTTTCATAGTTATAAAATTTCTTATAAAACTAAAAAAGAGTTTTGCATTTTTTATACTAAAAAATTAAAATTGAAAAAATATCAGCTGAAATTATGTTTAAAAATAATAGCAGAGAGTATATTAAATCTTTCTGCTAGAACTAACGAGAAATGTCACTGGAATTGCGATAAATTATCAGTACGATACTTTTCCTCCAAATGTAACAGTAACAGTAACTCAATATTTTTAAATCGCATTTTACGAAAATTATACTTGTGTTTTGATCTCATCTCAACGTCATTAAATTATTTCTGAATTCATGCGATTATGCATACGTTTGTGCTGTGTAATCCCATCACAGAAATAATTCATCATCAATAAAGTGACGCATGTCTTGCATTCTTTTCCAGTCCTAAATCACACACGACGACATTTCACGCCATTGGACGACAATTAATTACGCGATTGCGGCTGCAGATAAATGTAAACGAGATAATAGCGAGATACAATATACCGTCGTTGAAGACACGTTATCATTCGAAGAAAAGAATTTTTCAGTAACTACATGATGGAATTTCAAGATAGATTTAGTGGTTCAAATCAGCGTGCGCTGTTATTATTTCTTACAAATTGCATCTTTATCGCGCCTCTAACAGACGCGCGGCATTATTAGATTCTCTGATGGATTTCATCTCGTACGCGGTTGCGTTTATGCAAATTATACGTTCCGCCGCCGGGCATGAGCGGAGCCAATCCGTTATCGCTTTATTACTATCATTACTATTTATATTTAATACTCTTACGGCGTACCATAATTAAACTTGTCGTCTCCATAAGATTAATCTTCAACGCGCCAAACCGCATTTTTTTTACGACGGTTATAATTGACGTTTGCCCTACAATGTTGAATTCCTGTATTGCGGTAATTAATATCTCTCTGAGAGAAAAAAGTGGAAATTATACTTTCGGAAATTTCAATTAAAATAAAATAATATATATAAAATATATAATTTAATTAAAATCAAAATTTAATCAAAATTAATTTAATAAATAACATTAAATCAAAATAAATTAAGTTCATATTTTTGGCTCCAAAAATAAATCTAATACAAATAAAATGTCTACATGCTTATATCCGGTTCTCCTTTACACTTTCATTGTGGTTTGTATGTACTTGACTTCTGTACTAAAGAGAATTCAAATCCGAAATCAAAACGTCTACGGTTAATTTCATTTAGTAAGTACATTTCAATTGTTTGCGAATTTTATCTGGCTAAAATTTCAAAAGATTCCTAATTATCTTTAATTACATCACTGAGCAAAAATTAAAATTGAGATCTCGGAATATGAAATAGTACGTCACATGGGAAAATGGTTTACCCCGAAGGGAACCTCGATTCAAAGTCTCTTTTTCTTTTCTCCGTTTTTCCTTTTTCTCTCCATTCCTGTTTTCCTCTCCCTCGCTCCCTTCGCTCCTTTCGTGGGCGATAAGTCCCCTTTGACTTTCAGTTAAGTTATTACTTTTATCCGGCATAGGTCACGGGGCATAAAGGCTTGTTGAGCATCGAATCGACTTTATCAGTCCAATTAACCGGCGTGCTGGCCGCGCAAACAATCGCGAAACCACACCTCGATCCCCAAGGCCTAACGGGCGCCCCTTTGCACCCTCGGTTCGCTGCGAGTCTTGTGTCGCGAGCTTTTTTATATTTCTCGCGTGAGATATGAAACTAAAGAGCCAGCGGCGGCGGTGGAGCCGCGGCATAGAATGCTCGTGAATTACATTGTGGGTCGGCGCTGTCATTACGCGGTTTTTTCCTCGCTGCGAACTAACGTAGGTCGCTGCCTAGGTCTTCAACCGGGCTTTCTCGAGCGGGGTTACGAAGCCGTGTAATCGCGTCGTCCGAAACGCCCCGACGCGATTACGCCGACTCGGATGTGGCAAGCATTCGCGAGAGCTCACGCGCTCATCGAGTCGGGAAATTATCAGCTGCGTTCAGTAGAAAAAGCAACTTTAAAATTACTGTAAGAATTAATGTGATTGGATTTTAATCTTTGTTCCTTGTTATCTAAATGAATAACCAATAATATAAATATTATATTAAAGAATCTTGTTACAAACAGTTACAATGATGCTTTTTCTGCTACAACCATCGCGATTGAATATACGAGGGTTTTATATTAGAGTCGTGAGTTTATCTACGAATTGTGGATGGATTGCAATTGATAAATTTGCATTGAAAACTGCACGTAAATACAATAAAATATTTATTGTATTATGAAAAAATAAAGGTCCAATGAATTCTCATAATGATTTAGATTATAAAAACTATTAGAATTCATTGCAAGAATAAATATATAGTTATATAAATGAATCCAGTATTGTATTAATGAATTAACTACTTAAGTCGGATATTAATTGATTAATGATCATTCATTGAACTAAAAATATTTGAAATGAAATGTTTTTCAGTGGATTGCGTTAAAATTCAAAAATTTTCAGTGTAAAAACGAGATTTAACCCTCGACTATAGGAATAGGAGGAGACTATAGAAACTATAGAAATGTTATTTGGACTTGAAGCGAAAATTATAGATGAATGGAGCAATATAATCTGTTATACGATTGATACTATGAGATTTTAAATTATAGATAAAAAAAGCTTTGAACTTCCTCTATCAATCAAGACGGAAGTTCACTTGCATTTTATATTTCAAATTTCGATGCTTTAACTTAGATAGTTTTCATAGTTAAGAATTAATTTACAAGTTTTGAAAATATTAAATTTATAAATCTAATAAAAATTATTTATTGCATTAAATATATCTTGTTCTGAGAAAAATTTTCAATTTTAGGTCGCAAAATAGAAGTAATTGATCAAAGCATATTTTTTCTATTATATAAATATATTCTGTTAGTAAAAAAATCTTTCTAATCTTGATAAACATTGACAGTATTTCTTTGCTTCTGCTTAATTAATAAATTAATATTGTTCAACATTCATTGAAATTTCAACGTAAATACAAGCACACGAGGAGCTTTAAAAAAAGATGAAGCACTTTGAATGGGCAAAGGGATGTATTGTGTAAGGATAGTACTAAAGAAATATAGATGTATTTCTAGACTATCGTATAAAGATGATCACATAGCATGTAGCGTTCGAGGGGTGCTTTTCATAACGTTACTCAATGCTTCCTTATAGCACATCTAAGTGCGCTGTTTAGGTTCGCGTGCATTTGCTCGCGTTTCTACGTCTCAACGAGCACCTGCACGAGGTAGATTATTCTCATTATGGATGCAGATGAATAATCTCCGTAACGGGATGAGGTGCGTTTTAAGAATCGTGAATAATGATTAGAAAATATCTTCCCCGGATTTGGAAGAAATAATTTTTAGAAAAAAAAATATATTGATAAATAAAATATATATTGCAAAGTAAAACACGTAAATGGTAAATATGTGGAGAAAGAGGGAAGATTGCTATTAATCAAAAAAATTGAAAAAATTTGTAACGTCATTCCTTGTCGCGTTAAGTAAGTCCCTCCACGAAAGATAAAAGGTAAGATTCAACTGTACATACAATAACTATGAGAATCAATTAATATGAAACATAACGTTGCAAACCATGATTAAAGATGCAATCGTACTACAATCGAAGATAAAAAGAAAGAAAAAAAAAAGAGAAGAAAAATCGTGTAACGAGACGACCATTTTCCTCGAACGCAGCTTCGTGCGAAGTCATCGTCCTTGTTTTTCTCAATATATCGTACATATATATATATATATATATATATATATATACG
>NW_012130121.1:916777-925997 GCF_000143395.1 Atta cephalotes | reverse complement strand
CGTACATATATATATATATATATATATATATATATACGATACTGTTGCGTGCATTGTTACATCTCAATGGATACTCGTGCACGAAAGTTGGCGTAATAATTTGAGCTTGTTAAAGAATACGGATGAAGGGTCTTTCAATATAATTTCCAACGCGTGTTCCGTAAGATCCGTTTACGAACAACGTTGTAAGATACTACCGCGCTTACTAGAAAATCCGCATCATAAGAAGCGTATAAAACATGAGTGCGCATGAATAATCAATAAATTATGAGATTGATAACTACTGCGATTTTGTAAAAATAAAAAGGCGAATGAAGTGTTGTAAGATTCGTCCTCACTTTCTCATTGCCAAGTAAAAATATATTAGTTTTGAATATATAAAGTTAAATAAACGTAACTTTATGATTGATTTTTAAGATAAAGTCTTAAATATATATTAAATTAGAATATTCCATAAAGCTAAATTATATTCTAAATATTATTTTTCTGTAAGACATATTTCGTTAATAATTATTTTCTAACATATTCTTATGACACGTAATTAATAAACTTTATATAACATTCTCAAATTATAAGTTTTGTTGTTAATACCAATAATAAACCATCAAGTTTATTTTATAAAAAATTTATAAAAATTATTTAGCTATCAATATATCACAAGATAATAATAACTTCAAATTATAATGTCGAACATTTGTGAGACAGATTAATTTCTATCAGTATAAATTTTCTTTAGGGCAGTTATTAATAAAATGCACAATTCAAACGCCGGATCTTAAAACTTTATAAAACTGTACAGCACTTTTTTTTCCCACAATCATATTCGCGTGGATTTTTGCAAGAAGTCGATTTGACTTCCGTCATTCCCAGCGAAACCGGGGTAGGATGATTTCCGTCGGTGATTTCAAACGCATAGATACGCGCATACATATGCGCATATCGCGAGGGGTATTTAGGAGGAAATCTAGAACGCTCATATAACAAACCGCTTCTTGGTTCTTTTTTGTTGTCTCGGATATGCGGTCATCGAGTCAGAAAATCATCGTCCGCTATTTTCTGCAATTCATACTCAACGCGTTCGCGTGCGCCCCGTATAGAGAGTCATCGGCTCGGGAAATCATCATCCGTCATTTTTTACAATGTATGCACATTGCGCTCGCGTGCGTGCCCGGATCCCTCTCGATGTGTACCGAAGGGGCTCGAGTGACGGTATTATGCCGCGGGTAGTCGAGTACCTATTCCCCATATAGACGGATGGATGATTTTTTAATGCGCTCTCATGTGGACGGCTAATGATAATGTGATCGGATTCAGCCATTTTTCCCGAAATACGTAATATATGCCATGTCGCAAATATCTTATGCCATCTCTTGCATTCGTAGAGTTCAGAAGCCGAATTATAAGGTACAATTCTTATAGCGTACTTATAACGTTGCATGTAAATTAATTTTAAGATAATATATCATATTTACAATCGAGAATTGTTGTTAATAAATTATGTTTAACCTGGGAATAATCAGAGTGTTATTATATTATAGCGATGAAAAAATTATATTATAGCGATGTGGATTGTAAAATGGATATTGTTTAATATATTTTCTTTCTATTTTAATAACTTTTTATTTTCTTTTTTAATAATTATTCTTTATGAATCTCTAAATGTGCATTTCTCAAGCATTAATAAATTGAAAAACAGTTAATAACATAAAATATGTTGTTAATAATAGTACGTATAGAAAAAAAAAACTTCACTGATTCAACAAAAACTACAGGCATAATATACGGACAGTTTTCTGTGTTAAAGTAGTAAAGTTGACAGAACTGAATAACATTAGCGATTTGTTAAACCATTAAATCTTTTTAATTATAGATTGAATCCGCGCAGTAGATAAGCTATAGCTTTGCTGTACTATTTTTTTTCGATATTTTTACAATTTTTAATTAAGATGTAAAAACATCTCAGATGATCATTTACATAAACAAATAGTTACTCTCAGCTTAAATAATACATTTATCAATTATTTTCTTCAAACTTCTGTATGTGGAAACATGAATTATTCCTGTGATCGATTTCGCGTTTCGGCACCGAGGATTTGGCGAATTTGAGAAATGAGAAATCCATCGACACACTTCACGCCGTCATCAAGTCGCGGGTTACGGAACAATGGACGCTGAGAGCACGGACGATGCATCGGCGGAATATAGCATAAAATCGGTTTCTACACTGTGTACACAATTCTCTCGCGTGGAACCAATAGTCCGCGCCGAGGCTGTGGTTACACATAGCCGCTTTATCATTAAGGGGAAACCTCGGTGTTCGAGCGAGGTCCGGCCGAAGTATTCAAATGATCGTGCGCGGGAACGCCGGTAGCAATCGAATGTGCAACAGTGTGGATCGTGGCCGCGCAATTAGATTCGGTCTGCACGGCGAATCGGGATCGGATGTTCCGTGGTTCCCACACCGCGCGGGTGCATCGCCACGCCGAGAAAACCAGCCGGAGACGATCCTCTCCTGATCGTCGCTGTCGCGGCCGAATAAAATCGCCGGAATTACGTCGCCCTTAACGAAGCTCTGCCCAGCAAGATTATCCGATGTCATAATTAATTAAGGATCGTCGCAATTTCGATTTGGCATCCCGCTTCTGATAACAGTCTCTTATTCGACAATTCACGTTTATTTGAGACACTCGCGTATGCAAATCCGTGACTACGGACGTGTACCACGGCCGAATCCGGATTCCGTTCACAATGAATTAGGATAATTGAAATCGCGATAATTGAGACTCGGCGCATCGCCGCACGCCGTCTGAACATCGAATTGCAAAAAGAACTCGTCGAATTATCATATTGAATATTAATGCTCTTGCCTATTCACTTTAGCCATCTTGAATTATGACGTCAGAAACGAGAAAATATATACTGTGTTATAAAATGTGAATATATAAAATGTGAATATTTTTTAATAAAACAACATTTGCAATCGATAGAATAGACTTGTAAAATATATTTGAAGTTGATTTACATTTAAACAAATTCTAAACATTAATATATTTCTTTGAATAAGTATTTACTTGCAAATAAATATTCAAACAAATATTTATTAACATTTAATTTTTTTTCAGTGTATGCTAATTAAAAAGCAAGCTTTATAACAGCTATCGAATTGAAATAAATATTAAATATTATTTTATTCTATTCCGAAATAAAAATAAGTTTTCAGTGTACTTTACAAATACTCTATCAAATGCAAATATTGTTTTATTAAAAAAATATTTTTATGTTAATTTTTATTTTGCAAGAATTTTCATTATGTTTTTTGCTTCTGACGATCATCATGAAAAATCCAATGTGGAAGTCTTAAAAAACGTCCTGTTTTAAAAACAGGTCCAATTCTTATGGCTCATTATAACTTGATTTACATTTTTATCGTTTGTCTCATTCATTCAGAATGTTTTTAATATTAATGTTCCCCAGCAATCATGCTCCATTTCTCAAGTAACTCGAAAATTATTCTAGATAGAAACATTTACAAATCTGACAATCATGAATTATTAGAGGCAAAATTTAGACATGATTCTTCTACAAGAGTTAGTAAATTGAGATTTTTCCATTCGAGCATCAAACAGATTTGTCTAAGCTGAGCCAGACAATATCGTGAGCGTGTTGCTCGTTTGCGTCGATGACCCACTGTTACTACTGAAAAATGTATGTCGGCCGTCAGTCCTGGTGGATGGGTACATTGTCTTGCAAAAGGGATGATGCCTCGGGCAAACGTGACACGTACGGCGAACTTGACTTGACAGCGTTGGCGTGACTGCCGCATGTTAGGTGTGGACACACGTTGACTGAAGATAAACTAACAACGAGGGTGAACTGTCTTTAGAATTACCTTGCAAAGGGGAGACAAATGCGCAAGCATCTTCGATCTATAAATACATCGACGATTTCACCTTTAAAATACGCAAGTGATTTTCCAAACATCATTCGGATTTGTCGGCAGAGATTTATGCGTCAAGGCCGGATAAAATTAGATATTCGATTTCGAAAACAGCATTATGTGAAAAGAGTTGTTATTTTAATTATATTATTATCTAACGATTTGTTCCGCTTGTTTTACATATAATATTATAATGTTATTTTAATGTCATATGTTATAATGTTATAATGTATTTATATAGTAATATAATACGTCTATTATTCTGAATATAAATCCAATGATTTTAATGTTCTATATTCTGTATCTCTCTTTTTCTTTGCTATATTAATACAACGCCTTAATTATAACAATCATACCTGATGGAAGCCAAGATAACTCTCTATGCTATGAGTAGCGAAAAACACTTCTCCGTCGCAAGTCAATATTAGCAGGAACCCATTCAGTGCCTGGAACAGAAAATCGATCCGACAAATTAAATTACACATGAATGTACGTGAAAGCAACTAAGTACATATACTACAAACACACACAGATTAATTAATTTTGAATAAAATGTTAACATCCACTTTTCCATTTTATAAAAATATTATGTTAATATAATAATTTATAACGGCGAAACTGAGTCTTCTTTCAATGGTCAATCAATCAAAACATGTAAAATTGTTCAGTATTGAACATAATCGAGTAGAGACTGCTCCGTTTGCATCGGATCGAGGCTCAAGAGGCTAATTCGTGGTACGGATAAGTTAGGGGCACAGCAAAATACAGGTTTAGACGTTGTTAGACGTATGCGGGAGTACACCCCGTGCGAATAGAATGGCGGCACGAGAACGAAAGGGTACGTTGCCTTTTCGAAACCGAAGGTTAGCGTTTTGCAGTGGCATCGATCGGAAACGTTCCAGAAAGTTTTCTCATTTGTCTGCTGACTCGATACCAGCAAATATCAAACGAGCTTGCACAACTCGAGTGTTCACCTCGAAGCCCAAAATACCTGTTATTCTCGTAGCTTTCTCACGAGAGGGAAACATACCTTCGTATGTATATTCAACCAATAGATATCGAAATTGAGAATCGATCGATACGATAAACGTTAAATTACGTTAAATTTTATGCGTTAAACATAAGAAGAAAAAATAGTTAAGAATATTAATTAATAAAATTAATTAAAAAAATAAATACAACAAAACTTATCTAATAGTTACAAAATAAATAAACTTATCTTCTAATAGTTAAAAAATCAATAAAACAATTCATATCCATAAATTTTTAAATTTTTAGAACTAGAGAAAAAGACGAAGTATAAGTTGAATCGAGATTAAAGTTAATCTATATTGGTGGAAATGGGCATTACTTTGCGTTATCAAATTTATAGATTATAAATTTTCAAATTATTATAAAATAACATCAAAGTGCAAGTTGCACTTAAGATAAAAAATTGAGCGAAAAAACTGAGCGAAAAAATCCGTTTGATAATTTATTATGTCCAATAATGTTTGTAGCATGATGATAGCAGAATTTCCTATAAAAAGCAAACTTTGGAGTGAATGAATCTTAAGAACAAAGGCTACCGGTATATCGATAAGAATAATTCAAGTAAATCACGTAATCCGACGTGGCACACACGATTAAGCTTTCCGAAATACAGAAGCAATTTCGAGCCGCCACGCGAGAATAGTGCGGCGGCACGAAAACGGAAGGGTGCGTTGCCTTTCGGAAAGCGGAGGGCGGCGAGCGTTGTTTCTCGCTGGGAACGCGTTGAAAACGCCCCGGGAAAGTTTTCCCATTTATCGGTGGTCCCGATACCGGCAAATACCAAACGAGCCCTCGGCACAACGGAGCCGAATGCGGCGCATCGAAGCCGAAAATATCCGTCCCAGTTTTAGCAGTCTTCGGCCCGCCGCCCTACGCCGCTCGGAAACGGGGTAGGAAACCATTTAAAGCCTCGTCCGCTCTCCGCGTTTCTGTGAGCTAAATGTATATTGTTTTGTTTTATTTCACGGTGGCGGTGCCAGGCACGCCAGACCGCGGAAACTTATTGTTCTGAAATATGACGAGCAACGCCAAAACCGGCCAGAGCGTAGAAAGAAGACATACTGTTTCAGCTATACGCAGGCTTGTTAATTTAATTTCCAACAAATTTTTTATTTCAACAATTCCGTTTTAATTCAACACGCGATTATGATGACGTACGTGTAAATAAATAACAGCTTCTTAAATCAAGGCTCGATTAAATTAAGACCTAAGGATATCAGGTATACAGTCTCTGCAATAATTAACTCCACTTAGAAATTTATACTTTTTGTATAAAAATGAACACATAAGACAATTCAATAAAGTTAATATTTATATTTAACAATACAATTTTATACCTTAAATGAAAATTTTCTGATTTCATTTTAATTATTATTAATAAAAAAACTACGTAGCCTCCTTGAAATAATTTTTGATAGATTTTAAATCGCCGTAAAATTTTTTTGTACTTTCAAATATAATACTTTCAAATATAATATGCAGAAAAACCTGTATCTTAAAATATCTTTTTCATTTTTAAAAAATAATTGATTATTTTATTATAATGATTTTATAAGTTAAAATAATTATTTCTGTTTAAAGAAGATTCTCGTCTTTGCTGCTTTTCTTCTGATGATTTTGGTACATAAAAGATACTGGTGCATAACTGTCTCTCTTCAACGCGCCGACGCGATGTGTGCCAGTAAAGTTGCAATAATTGCAGGTATCTCGCGGCTTCTTAATCCATAATTGCCGACAATCTTACAAAGAATGATGGACTTTGTAATATCTTATTAATGCTAAGGTAAAATAAAGGTTATATTTTTTAGAAGGAAAACATTAAGTAATTATCGTAGTAATGCGCGGTTTAACAGTTTCACAGTTGAAATTTTTAGACATATTTTTTTCAAAAAGACAGATTTTCATAAGTAAATTTACATAAATAAATTTTGAATTGATCTATTGGATTATATTATATATTTGGATTATATATTTGGAAAGTATATTTACAAATCTTACTTTTGGTCATTGGCAAGATGTTATTGATTAGATGTATATGTTATGTGAATATTGCAATGTGAATATTGCAATGAAAATATTGTCAGAATGTAACAAAATTTGCATTTCTCCATTTAATATTCTCAATAAAATTGGAATTTTTATTTCTAGTAACATTGCACTTACTAGGATAATATTTTAGGGTTATATTTTCTTATGAAAAATTCTTAAATTCTTAAAGAAAGCGTAAATAAGAAACGTATCTTCTAATCTATTAGTGTACAATTTTACTGCCACTTTATAATATAAGAATTTATTTCACACAAAATAGTGCAACGTTTAATTACATTTCCAAATATCCTTGGAATCGAAAAATTTAATGCAATTTAATGGAAAAAAAACTCGTTCTGTCTCGTCACTCATTCACACATCGACCAAGTATGCAACCCTTCGTGCAACCCTTATGATTAAATATGTCACTGTGTCAAACTCTCGGTTTCATTTTCCGGTCGCGGAAACAGGCACCCTGATTCCACCCTGCGATAGCGTGGCATACAAAATGGCACGCGTTTCCGAGGGATCGCATGCGCGGATGCTGCGTTTCGATTGGTTAATCCGCAGGGTGGGCTTCTACGTTGCGTCAATACGGATGTGCGCCCGAGGGGGTGAGCGACCCTCTCGCTTCACCCCATACTGTACCACTCCGCGTACGGACACGGAGCTATAATAGGATTTTCTCCTGTGTGTTTTCCCCTTTCCCATCCTTACGAAATGGCCGACATAGCCATTCCACGGAAGGCATCATCCCGCGAGACTCGTTCGTCGTTACTACTATAATTGTATTGTTTGGGGAGGTAATCGAGTTTTCTCGATCGACCGACGGAGTCTTCACGATTACGATTATCGCTTCGTTCGAGTTGTTTCATGTTACGATAAAATACTAATAATATTTAGGTGAACGATACATCTCGAAGTAAATGCAGATGCAATGTGCATCATGCAATTTCTAATGTGTTATATTTACAGTAGCACGAATTAATTAATCCATTTCATAAAATGAATGTTCTCATTTCTTACAAAAATTATTCAAAACAAAAAATATCTTCAGAATTTCCGAAATATACACTGAAAGAAAAGATAGTTGCCGCAGCAACCAATTTTTGGTAGTATTAGTCAATCGAAATCCTATACCGACATTGCGGATAGGCTAATACAACTAATAATTGGCTGCAGCAACCAAAAATTGATTGTTGCAATCAATTAAAAATGCTATGCCATATTTTACCATCTAATTTGCTGCAGCAGCCAATCTTTTCTTTCAGTGTATTCACGAGATTAAGCTTTTTCAATTCAGCAAAAGTGAGAAAAAAGAAGCGAAAAAATGTAGAAATAAAAAGCCAGCAATGCAATAACAAATATTTTAAAAATTATGAAAATTATCCAAATTATATTGTGTTTATCTCATTTCGACTAAAGCAACATCATTGCAATTAAAATCATTTTGAAACAATGAAATAAAAAAATAGAAAGAATGTCATATTAACTGACAAAAGACTTATTCAGCACTAAAATATCTAATAATATATTTCGACAAATTTAGTTCATTAATGTGTCGCAAATTGAAAAAAAATTAAAAAATACTGCTATAGATATAGATTAATGCACGATCGAGAGAGAAAATTGAATTAAATTTATCATCTCGATTAGGTGAGCATTATCCATGTGTTAATTAATTTAACATCTATAATAGTTTCCGATGAACGATCACCGAACTTGAGGAACGCCGTTCAGTTTCTTGAACTTGGGAGCGCGATTGCCCGAGATTCCGCAATCTGCATACCGGCGTATCCGATTGTGCTTCGGGGCTCATGTCCGTGCCCGTGACTCTCGCTCGCATGATGGAAGAAAATGGAAAGATTTCGTGCGTGAAGTATTATTGGCGACCTGCTAATGCGGGAGAGTCAAGGTGAGGATGAAGGGGTATTAGAAGTTCACGCTTGGACGGAACACGCGAGTGCGCCCGCGAGTGGCACGCGACTGATTCGCCGGGTGGCTCACGCGAGAAATAGAAAATCATGTGTGTGTGTGTGTGTGTGTGTGTGTGTGTGTGTGTGTGATGTGTGCGTGCGTGCGTGCGTGCGTGCGTGTGTGTGTGTGTGTGTGTGTGTGTGTGTGTGTGTGTGTGTGTGTGTGTTCTTCTTCTCTTCTTCTTCTCTTCTACTCTCGTACTAACGAACGAACGTAACGTACGTAGTACGTATTATATATATATAT
>NW_012130121.1:906187-916757 GCF_000143395.1 Atta cephalotes | reverse complement strand
GTCGACGACGGAACGTAAGTAAAAGTAAGTATGTGTGTGTGTGTGTGTGTGTGTGTGTGTGTGTGTGTGTGATGTGTGTCGTGCGTGCGTGCGTGCGTGCGTGTGTGTGTGTGTGTGTGTGTGTGTGTGTGTGTGTGTGTGTGTGTGTGTGTCTTTTTCACCTGCTTTTTTTCCATTCTTCATCGTCTTCACGAAAAGAAACACCGTATCGGATTTAATATCAAATTTGATATCGCGATGAGTCGCTTCTCCATTCGTTCTTTCTTTAAAAAAAACGCCACGCAAAGTTTCTGCATTCGTATAGCTTGATATAGCAATCTTAAGCAAGCGAAACAATAGTCATCATATCGCACATGGCACTTAATAAAATTAGATGAGAAAATTAAAATCACTGAAGGAAATGCAAATCATCACGAATTTGCCAATTCATTGGAAGACTTAATTAAAGTCGATCGCGAAAATACTTATTCATGGAACAAAAAATTCATAAGTCAATTACGGATTAAAGATTCATACAAAAAGAATAATGTTTTGCTGTAGTTTCTAAAAATTTAACTAAATAGAAAATTTAAGCAGATCTGAAAATAATTTTTAGCAGTGCAGCATTGTTCATCATGCTTAAAATTCATACCTAATTATTTTAAAATTTTCATTTTAATTCAGCAAAATTATTTTTGGATTTTATCTAGTTCAATTTTTAGATGATTCAACAATCGTTCTTTTCGAGCAGTATTTTTTAATTTGTTTTTAGCGTGTTACTTAAGATCATATTAATTCTCTCTACAGGAAAAGTGCAGGATACTGGCTCACAGTGGATAAACACGCGATATCGCGAAAGTGTAAAACTTACAGAGCTGTGCATTTTAATTCAAACGTCGCGGTAGAATCGAACGCGTGTCTCTAATCAGCTGTTAAGTCTACAAAGTATTACCACAATGGAATTCACGTGACGCACAACGACGTTTGTACACTACAGAAGGAAAAAAGGATATGCTCGGGGAAAGAGGAAGAGAGGCGAGAAGTCGTTCGCATTTAGAGATCAATAAGGGTATCGAAGATAAGCCGTCGCTAAATATGGACTGAGCGTTAACGCGTTCGTGCCGGAGCGGATTTTCATGGCTTTTCATTTCCATACGCAACAACGGCTTGCTACTCCACTTCGTTGCATGCGCTATTATCGTTATGATCGGGTATACCGCGCGCTACGCCGTCTTACTCCGCTCGGTTTAGGCCGCGATTAAAAGAAACCGCATCCGAATTAGCCTGATTTTTACCTGTTCCTCTTTTTCTCTCTCTATCTCTCTTTTCTCGCCCGGTTTTATCTCGGTTCAGGCCGCCTCGCTCCATTCTGTTATCGGACAACTAATTGTGTCGCGAGCGAACACGCGACCGACCCGACGACGAAATTGGATCAGCTCACTAATGCCGATAATTCGCTGTGGAATTTTGTGGACACTGTCAACCGCGCTTAGCAATGATTTCGATAAAATGTGAATCACGACGATTATATCCACAATCATCGCTGCCGTTTCGGTTCAAAGAAATTAGTAGAATTATAAAAAGACGAAGAGTCAATTGAATCAACATTAGTTAATTCACAAATAGAAATATAGGTATTACCTTGCTGAAGATGGTTTTAAATGGGCTGAAATGTTCAATTTATTTTTATGTTTAATTATTTCACAAAATATATAACTGCACACTCGTCTATATTAAACTTTTATTAATCTTGATTATAACTTAATTTCAAATTTTAAAGATGTAAATCAACAAATAAAATCTCATCATCAGAAATTTAGCTCTCCTATATTGAAGAAAAAAATTGGCTGCTGCAGTCAATTAAAATACTATGCCATATTTTACCATTTAATTTGCTGCAGCAGCCAATCTTTTTTTCAGTGTAATAGATATAATGACGTAAAGATTTCTCGGACTTTTTGGTATCAGAAATGCGCAACAGAGATTTTTAACGATGCCGTATACAAATACTTGTTCTGTATTGTCTATCAGTTGCGACAGCTTCACGTAGTGCAGCGTTGTCATCGTTTGCATGTACACTGAAAGAAAAGATTGGCTACAGCAGCTAATTTTTGGTTGCACCAAACCTTTTTGTTGCATTAGCCTATTCGCAATGTCAATATAGGATTTCGATAGACTAACGCAACCAAAAATTAGCTGCTGCATTGAATTAAAAATGCCATATTCAGTCAATCTTTTCTTTCAATGTACGATAAGTGCGTTCTAGAAGAACTCGTTTATTACGGCACACACCCTGAGACGGGATGATATCTTTGTAAATTCACCCGACTTGTAATTCATTGGTCGCTCTCACACGTTCAGTGCGCGTGACGGACGCCTCACAATTCCCCCTCTGTTAATTAAGCCTTCGGCATCGTATCCTGTTAAGACCGTTAAACGACGCGGTAAATACCTCCCTTTCCTCAAACCGCATGATCGCGAATATGCATATATTCGCAACCATCTTGTAGCCATAACAAAAGCCATGCTATCAGATGGCAAATGTGACTATGCGCTTCACGCATCTTTATTAGAAAATATAATGTGAACCATTATTGTATAATTGAATTTATATTGCGATGGACTTATAAGAATATGGATGAGATAATTTTATCTGACACGCCGGAATATTTATCTAAATCGCCAGATAATTTTATTTGTTTAGTAAATAATTTCTGTTTCTTTTATGTAAAACAACTAATGATAAAAATTATCTGCATTAAAAAAAAATTAAAATTTGAAAACGTCATTTCTAGTGGTATTGACACAGCAATCAATAAGACTAAAAGATACAAAACATCAACTCTTAACTTTCTAAAAATCTAATTAATTTTATAAATAAAAGCATTTTCGTTAATAAAGATATCACAGTCTATAATAAAATTTTCTTTACATTTTCGGAAAACTGTTACAGTAGAATGAAATAAACTACGAAACTACAAACCGAAATATTATTGGCGAAATTTTGTCAAGTTTGAATTTCCACACAATGTACAGAGAAATATGTTTTACGTAGACCATGTTTTCAAAATAAATAAAATATCTTTTCTGGCATGTAAGGCACCAATAACCTAAGCTAACCGGATTTATATAGATTTCAACTTCCAATCGGTGGATCCGCCGTGAACGCCTCGACCTAAGGTCGAGCCTAAGGTAGGAGCAAACCCGGGCCGTATGTAAGGCTTAAGAGGGTCGACATGGTATCTAAGGGAGGAAAGGAGCACGCGATCAATACGGGAAGGACTAGCGGTGCCAGACCAAGGCGAGCCCCGTCGACTACCAACCTAACCCGATATCATCCCATCCCATGCACCCACCCAACCTACAGTTACCTTTGACTCAGCCCACGTCTCTTTCTGTCTTTCTCACGCGCATATTCTGACTCACTGCGAGTCACTGTCTTTGAATTGCGTTCGCTCTCTCTCCATCCGATTTCCGCTCATACTGCTATCGATGTCCTTGACTCTCGATCCGACCGACCGTTCCAAAAGCATCCCAAGGCTGATATCGTAAAGTTCACCGGGTAGCATCAAACGGATTCGCACGAGCTACCTAAGGACGGCTGCGAGCAATGCGTTTACTCGACGAGTATTTCGCGTAGCTCAGACACGAGACTAAGTTATGTTAGGTATTATAAGGTAGGCTCTACATGATTATGCTCTGCACAAGTTAAGCGCGATAAGGTTCTATGTAATTTAAATCTGGTTAAAATGTCAGACGATAATGATATTAATATAAGTCAGATGATAGTGATTGCGAGGCACAGAATTATTCTCAAATTATCACGGGAAGTCTTTCAAGTATTTTTAATCATCAACAAAGAATAGGAAAAATCATCGCATTTTAATTGATAAAGCAATAATATAAAATAATAAAGAATTTTAAAACCAAAAGATTTTTGCGATTTTGGGAATTCGGCAGGATTAAGCACAACAACCTACAATTAAGATAATTTTTACATATTTTTGTAAAATAAGAAACGGAGCTATATCTTAAAAAAGGAGTTTGAGAATACGGACTAAACTTATCAAAAAATATTTTAAATTTATTAAAAATTTTAATTTTTTTAAATTTCAATGTAAGCAATAAAAATTCTATAGTTCATATATATCTTATAAAGAGAAAATTAAGAAGATTAATTTGCTAGATCAAGGAATATATCAAGAAAGCGGTTCATGTCATTGAAAAAAGGATATTTAAAGATAAATGCTGTCAAATGTTGTCTTATACAGAAAATATATACGGGAATACTTTTAATATCATTGAATCGATGCTGTGTAATTGCTAGCTGCCGTCATTTGGCCTCCACTAATTTTAGGATTAGTAAGCCGCATTACATTAATGATTACGCCCAATTATATGAAACTCGAGTGTTATCGCTGTTCCATAAAACGTAATTGAAGTGGATGGTCAAGGTTTCCTACTAACCTACCTTCGCATTGCGCGTTTTAATGTTCTTTAGAATTTATCGTTATGTCTGGATACATTCCAAGCGATTCCTTTTTTTCATTTAGTGCATTTTTGATCAAATTATCGAGTGTCGAAGATGAGAAAATATCTATAATGTTAAGTTAAAGACAAAAATATGATTAGCACTAAAATGATAAGTATAGAAATGTTATTTCTATTCTCTTACTATCAAATAATTTATTAATTAACATTTTTACCACTATCCTCCCTCTCCTCTTTCATCGTTAATAAAATATTACATTGAAAGAAATAAATGGTTATAATTACTCATTTAACTATATATGTCATTTTCGATGTTAACTATATTTTTTTATATTTTTTTATATTATATATATTTTTTTTATATATATTTATATATATATATTTATATATATATATTTTATATATATTTTTTTAAAAAACAATAAATATTATTATTATTAATATTATAGCAGTAATAAAAATGAAACTCATAATTATTTTAGCATGCAATTATGGAACACTTCTCTCGTGTAAATTTTTATTAAATAGAATCTTCTATTTCTATATATTCTGCTATATCTATAAGTTTGCAGCTATTAGACTTTCGTACTAAATTCAATCGATTTAATGACGACTGGCTTGTTTATCTCGGCTGATGCTTTTCCTTCTGCATGATGGTTTTTTTTTTTATTGCTCGTCATTGCTTAATTTACAATCGCCTTTTTAACTCTTTCACAGCTTAGCATAGCTATATATAAAACCTTTAATTAAGATGTGAACTTTCCTTTTCTCTCGACTTTCCATTGATGACTGTCACCTTTGATGACTGTCAATAATAAATTATCGCAATTATTATAATTATTTAATTACTAGAATATTACCTCTTAATACATCAATCATTAATGACGTCACTTTTACTAGCTTATTATACATTTTTACATGTGTAACTGGAGAAAGCACGATATTTAAAAAGTTATGAGAACTTCATATATTAGATAAAGCAAATAACTAAATGTGAAGATTATATTAATACATGTTAAATATTATATAATATATATTTTGATATAAATTTTTATTTAAATAGAATATTAATTTAAATAGAATGGTTTTTACGAGCAGATTAATTCGTTAAATTGTCAATTCGAAAAATAGAAAAACTACTGTAACTCTTTCCTCTTTCTAACTTTATGTCTTACATCACTGTAATTTAGAAAAATCAAGAAGAACAAAATCTTATTAGATTTGTGATTCATTTAAAGAATATATTTGATGATCGCGTTTAATTTGTCAATTGATTTGAAAAATATAAAAACTACTGTAACTTTTATATCTCTCTAATTTTACCGCTTGTAATAATTTCGAAAAAGAAAAAAGAATGAAGTCTTATTAGACCTGTGATGCATTTAAAGAATATATTCGATGGCCGCGTTTGATTCAATGTGGACGAAATTGGGTGTTCGCCAAAACGAACTCGTTAATCACTCTTCTCAGTATAGTCAATCCGCGAAAAGTCACGGTCAAGAAAGTTAAAAAGTTGAATGGCTTTGCATACATTGTGTGTGTGCCGTAACACACATCGCATAGTTCGCGTCCATAAAAGTTCGAGTGTGCGGTTACTGCGAAGAAATTACCTGCGCCGCTTCGTGAATATTCAAGTGCGAAAAGAGAACCTCATCCTTACAGACATGCATGCAAGCAACGTTACTTTATCCGGAGAAAAAAAACGCGAAAGCCATTTAATTATGTCCGATAAGTTATCTTATGCTAGCATGTTTTATATTTAGAACAGATCATGCACACGTGTTTCAAAAGTATCACCGACTTTTTAATTATTCATTCATCATAATTCGTGATGATATCGAGAGATAAAAAAAATTATTTTTCAGTCAATAATTTTCTACTAAAATCAATAAAAACATGATCTTCTAAATACATAGTTTGAATAAATACACACATATTATGAACATTGCGTTAATTGCACGAGGAAAAATGTCCAACCAAAACTTTGCTGTAACAACGAAAATTTGGTTAAAATGTACCGAATTTTAACTTTATGTTAACTACATTGTTTAATATAAACAAATAGAAACAAATATTTTTGTATTAAAAATAAGAGAATGACAAAAAATATATAGAAGCAACTAAAATTCTTTGTTATATAAAAAATGCCTCAACTACATAGTTTTATTAAATTTTTTTCTCTAGTATCTAAGTTGTATTCATGAATCATCAATGACTCATGAATCAATGAATCATGAAACTGATTTCTGTAAGAATTTAGTTTTATTGCTTTCTCAGGATATAAAATAATATCGTATTCCATACAGCCTAAATCTAAATATGGTCAGGAAGCGTGTCTTTTCTCTGTATAACCAAAGCGATTCACTGTTCACCCACTTTGTGCAGAAATCGCCAACTTTCGTCCGGTTCAACGGTTAGAAAACTGCCGGCCGTCCATCCGGGACGAAGTTCCCTATCGCTTCTCGCATACGGAGCAATCAGCCGGGAAGCAGAAGGCACGGCTCGCCGTCGTGGCAGACATGCAACCATCAGCAACAAGTAAGACCTTATAGCACGGTGATCAACTTGGCCGTACGTTCCTTCTCATTCCATCTAGCCAGCTAGGCTCTGACTCGTTACTTCGCTAACTCTTGCCGCATACACAGAATTCACTTAGGCCGACTTGGGCGCATCGCTCGCTCACGCGGAGACGTGATCTAAATTGCACCGCGTGCCCGCACGAGTATAACACGCATCTTATACTCACGCCAAGTGGAGGAAAGTCCCGCCGTGTCCTGATTGATGTGGAAAGTGGAGCTTATTCCTGGCTCGATGGCCCGAAAGAATAGCGATTGTTCTGTCGTGATCATTAAGTCGATCGCAAATCTTATGAACGATCCTAAGAGGAAAACGAGTGAAGTAAAAGCAAGGAATAAAATATTTCACGTTTGCTGTACTTTTAGGTCCCATATTTAATTTTCTGGTTGTATTGATGGTTTTGTAGTGGTAACATTAGAAGTTATTCACTTTATATTTTAATACTTGCTTTAAGTTACTCACCTTACATTCGATTGCATTATCATCAGTTTTAATATCATCAATTTTTGTATTATCAGGTAAAATCTAACCAATTTAGTGATTATTAGTTTAGTGATTCGTCATGGTTAGAAAAAACACAATTTTTGTATCATCTTATCATCATAAGTGATGATTAATATCCGTTTCTATCAATGTGGTTTAATTTTCTTTGTTCAACTTATTCTTCATCTTTCCTAATTCTTAGAATTAAAAAAAGATAAAGAGTTAGTTGTTGAACCGAGATTAAAATTAAACTACATTAGCAGAAATAGGCATAAGTTTAAATCACAAGTTAACCAGAAAATAAAAATCCGACTCTTAAAGAATCAAGAAAGAATTGTTAAGAATAATCGATGAAGAATAAATATTTTCTACATTC
The DNA here is from genome assembly GCF_000143395.1 of Atta cephalotes. NCBI lineage: Eukaryota > Metazoa > Arthropoda > Insecta > Hymenoptera > Formicidae > Atta > Atta cephalotes. The sequence goes on along the minus strand of NW_012130121.1, from coordinate 908,851 downwards.
GCGTTATTATAAATGAATGTGTATGTCGATATTCGTTCGCTTAAGCTGTACATGAAAAATATCATTTTTTTTAATTCATTCAACTATGAAGCATGTCATTTCGGGTTTATGATCGCGTTTAAGTGGCATTTTGTGTTCAAAGCATCGAACGACATGAAAATACGAGTTCCCAGATTGCAGACGGTAGTGTGTGCGATAGACACGAGTGTTCGTGACTTGAAAATAATCAAAGTGCTCGGAGGTAACCATGTTTACTACGACCAGGGTTTTGAATGGACCTTTGTAAATTATACTATTTATTCCAAAAAATATATAAATAGAATAATTTTAAATTCGTATATAAAAGATATCCTCATCTCGTTCCTTCCCTGACAATTATAGATGTCAGCTTTGCCATTGAATTATCTCAATTGCAACGAAAAATATGATTACTCTGTCAGTATCATAGCATTAAGAGCATCTTTAGGGTGTAGCCTTCGTGTAGGGTTCGCAATCAGAATTTGCGAGAAGCGTAGATGTGGTAGCGGGCATCGCAAAAAAAAAAGGAAAGAATGGTGTTAAAAAGAGAGAAAGAGAGGGGGGGGGTGGGGAGAAAAATAGCTCGGTTATGATTACGGGTTACCGGGTGGCGGGGGTCGCTTCGACCACGACCCTCTTTTACCGCTACCGCGTGGTGTAGCTGCCGCGTATTAATGCGATACACGATAGCCTGGTGGCTATTAAATAAAAAATATGAGAGCAAAATGGCTGCTTTCGCGGCGATACGTCACTGAGAGGCGTGATTTGTACCGAAGCCCGAGCTGTGCGCCAGGGTAAAAATTGGTCGATCCACCGTGTACCAGAAATGGGGGGCAAGGCAGGCGAGCGGACGAGAAAGAAACGCGAGGCCTCCGCTAGTGCCGGTCGCTGAATTTCGCCTGCAGTGATGTATCAACAACATAATGTACAGGTTCGTTGCATTTTGATCGGCTCTGTCAGCGCTTTAACGGGTAATCTCGAGGGCAATACGTTTCGTATGGTCGGCTTTCTGAGCACCTCGTTCGACTTTACGCGCCTTTGTTCCTCCCGAAATTCCTGCTGTTTCGCAAGATGCAAATCAATGCGATCCACCTTCGCGAATCTTTTTATTTCTGATCTGAAAGCAATTCTTTGTGTAATCAGACTCTGGTTGTTTCTATTTTTTGAAGGCTTGCTAAATGAACCCTACTGGTCTGTTCAAGTCTATTTGATTTAAAAGATAATTTATTTTTTTACCAATATTTTATTTAAAACTCTTTTTCTTTCTCTCTTTTCATTTAATGATTTCATTTGTTAAGACCTTTTTTTTATGAATTTTTTATCTTCAGTAAATTAAAATTCTCCTAAAAAGATATCTATGAGAGATCGAGATGTGAACTCTTATCTATTTATATCTTTAAGACTTTCTCGCTTTTCACTGGTCGATCGTTGTGCATTATAGCTATTCGCGTAATGGCGGCGTCTTAATGCGAAAAATGCAGCCGCCTGCATATTTTTCCTCGCGAACAGTGCGCGAGTTAGTGGCTGGAGAAAAGTTTATTCGAGTTTCATAAAGGAACGAAAGCTGAGAGCCGTGTGCGCTCAACGGGGGGCCCCCCGCTGTGTATCGTGCGTTCGCGCCGGGTGATAATTTCCGAGAGATGACAGAAATGGATTGGCGAAGTATGTTTCGCTCAACGATCGAAAAATCCGGCCGTCCGGCCGGATAATCAGCGTTTTATTAGTTTACTTCAGAGACAATCAAGCGTCTTCTAGCATCATTCGCGCTAATTTGTTAAAATTTGCACCAGCTAAGATTATATATAATAGTAAAAGAAACATTTCACATAACAAATTTACAAAAAAATAAATATTATAGAATTTTGTACACATACGGAATACATATATGTAATAGAATTTATACTTCAATTTGAGTCAACATTAATTATGAGAAATTATGAGAAAAAAGTTTAGTATTAACTATCAAATGTATTTTGTTTAATTTCCCTTAAGCGTCGTATACACTGAAAAAAAAAAGATTAGCTGTTGCAGCAAATTAGATAGTAAAATATGGCATTTTTAATTGTCTGTAACGGCCAATTTTTTGTTACTTTAACTTATCTGCAATGTTAGTATAAGATTTCGATAAGCTAATGCAACCAATTAAAAATGCTATGCCATATTCAGCCAATCTTTTCCTTCAGTACAACATGTAATACAACGAACTTTTGATGTCAAACTTAAACTTTTAGCCGTAAAAAATTAATCAATCACAATCGATTAATCTCTTCACATTCGACTGTAATGGGTTCATTTCTTAGGGCTTAAGTATTAAAATTTTTACCTTAAAATCTCATTGTAGACGTCGTTTTGTAGAAATCTAATACTGAAAGACAATAATTAATTATTTATTTTAAATATTGAAAGCATTGTTGTTCAATACTTTTAGTATTTCAAATAAGTAATTAACACGTGATATTCATTATTATTTCTCGGCCTTTTTTTGTTCTGATTTCGTGCGCGGATTTACGAAAATGGCGGTGTTTAGTGTGGCAAATTACTGGCGCGACGGTTTCGTGTCGAGTTGATCGAAGAACGCTTTCGGTCTGCTTGAACCTTTTACGTCGGAGATTCAGGAGAAACAGTTTTTCTTACTCTCTCTCTCTC
>NW_012130121.1:874748-906167 GCF_000143395.1 Atta cephalotes | reverse complement strand
GTTACGTACGTTACGTACGTACGTACGTACGTTACGTTACGTTACGTACGTTACGTTACGTACGTTACGTTACTTACGTACTACTACTACTCTCTCTCTCTCTCTCTCTCTCTCTCTCTCTCTCTCTCTCTCTCTCTCTCTCTCTCTCTCTCTCTCTCTCTCTTTCTTCCCTTGTGTTTGCGCGCCACAGCAGAAGTGACGAAAAAGGGCAGTAAACGTTTTACGCGAGGAAACTTTCGTAGAAGTAATGTATCCGCATACCGTTTAGAGAATAGTAAGTAGAAAGGTACCTCCTTGCACGCTACTCATGAAAAACGATACTTTAACGTAGCAGAAGGGAAAAGTCTGTGTATTTGATTTCAGTTGTTTCTTAAATATTCAGCATTTAGCACAAGAAACTTGTTTTGCGTGTCTTCGCCATACTTGCTGTCACATTAGAGACTGCATTCTCGACTAGAATTACTATGCTTCGTCGATAAATTTAATTCCTTGTTAAATAAATTGACATAATATTCTTGTACATATATTGATTATGAAAATTGAATTCTACGCTTGAGAAATTCTTCAATCGGTTCCGTTAATAATAATTTATAGTACAATATTTGGAAATTATCAATCGATCAACTGTCATTGACGCTCATCTCAGAAAAAGATGATACAAAAAAATATACTTCCAAATTTATTTTCAGGAATAAATTAAATAATTCAAAAAGCGCTAAACATGATCAAGGATACAATATTGGTGATAAAATTTCTGTACGTAAATTTTAAATATATTTTTTAAAATATAAATTACCCATCGATTACTGTCGAATTTGCAACGCAAACTGAATTACAAACTGAAATAATAATCTTATAAATTAAAGTGATTATTAATTTCACAATGATTTTTAATTATAATATGATATTTCACGAGCGTCGGATGTTGACTTCTCGGAAAGGATCTCATATTATGTTTCAGTCGTTTGCTTTCTTTATATTGTAATGCGAATTTATACGTTATGATAGCAATTCAAATTAACAAATTAGATGTCCCCATAATGTATCAGACTAGCAGCGTGAAACCAAGCTTCTAAGCGTGAAAATATTTAATAAGTATATTCATCGTACATGTTCGCGGCGGAAGTACATTAAAGTGAGCAAATTAACTTTCCTTAGTCGCGAACATTCTTCACTGAGGCTACCATGAATAACACGACTATATTTGATTAGAAACACGTCTATTATTTTGAAGCATCTTTCAAATTTATATAATTTAATACTAAATAATTTTATATTAAGTAATTTAAACTGAAACAATTATATTTTCCTTAAAATCCTTAAAAGAATCTTTAAAAAAAAAATGTACGCCAAATGCATAAAAAAGATATTCGATATTATATCCTTCCAAATAAAAAACGGATATAAATAATTATTAAAATAAAATAAATATAAATATATAAATATATAAATGTATATATTATATACAATATATATATATATATATATATATATTTATACATAAATAATTGTATAAAGAGATATTTAAAGAGACCATTTTTATTCCTTTTGCTTTTAATAGTTTCTTCCAGAACTGAAATAAAATTACACGAAGAAATAATTTTCATAAACAGCGAAGCAAGTTACTGTTCTCTCTGCACGAAAGAGATCTCTTTGGCGCCTACAAAGGGGGTTCGAGAAGTAGAAAACACAGCGTGAATGCAATGTGATCTACACAGCAGTCGGGCGAGCGCTGATTTGATGCCGTGTAATTCGATAGACGCAAATTCTTTTCCACGAGACAAGACTACAAGACAGGGAGACGTCGTGCCGCGTCTAAACGAGTCGTTCCCTCAATCGCTCTCTCACTTCGCGTACACTGTCCAGTCGCGATTCACAGTATAATTGAGAAGGAGTATAAAAATCCAATCGCGCTTAGCCGTAATTTCGAGGATACCTCATGGTGGCGGCCAGCTTGTCATAAACCGGATTTACCGTCGGGGTTCATAAAGTTTATGAGGATCGGCGAAACGGTATATGGCGCGTAGAAAGGAGAGATGGTGCTGTTTGTCGGGAGGGAGTCGAGGGTGGTTGGACGAAGGCTGGTGTGGGAGGCAGAAGGGTGGTCCTGGAAAGTCGGATTCACGGAACCGTGAGAATTGTATAAATATGTTATTGATACGAGCCGAGGATGGCGTGAGGTGGATTATCCGGAAACTAGTATCCAGGTTCAAGGAACACGAGCCAGGCTTGAGCCAAGTCCGAGCCCGGTCAAGAAAATCAAGCGCGACCTGATTGCATCGCCATTTTCATAAATCGATACCGTGTCTGGATACACGCTCGCGCGCTGTTGATTTATACCTTGTGATGTAGTCAAAGTTGTGTTGAATTACAGTCTTTGGAATGTCTATAGTTCTTGAAAAAGTATTTAATTCTGCAATCTTACGTAATTAAAACAGTACGATATTATTTACATAAATATGTTAGACTATGACATGTAAACGAAGTTATTTATCACAGTTATAAATTTGTTAAAAAGATTAGCTTAAATACTGCAATTTGATAAACTATTTATAATTATTTTGTAAGTTATATTCGTCTTTGTACATATAATTTTTAATGTACATATAATTTATAAAATAATTTATGAAATATATAAATTGTAAAGTTTTAAATTAAATTAACAATAGAAGTCAATATTTTTCTCACTAAAAAGCAAGTAAAGTATGATGAAAATAAAGACAGTGAAGAAAAACCAAACATTTCATCGATACTATAAATGATATAAATGTTGAAAATTCAAAAAGTTTTAGAAATCTATCTCTTACACAAAAAATACAATATTTATATTTTTTGAAATATATTATGTTTATAACATTATTTATTAATAAATCTAAAAAAATAGTAACAGCCAATAATAACAGCTTGATACTTCTAGTATTAATCCTGTGTGAAAGAAGGATAATTTTATATTTTATTTATTTTGACAAGACATAGTGTGCAATAATGTATATGATACATTGTGAAAAAAAAGATGTATAAAATTGCGATAAATTTGCTTGATAACTAAAAATGATACCAACTGTACTTATCGATATAGTTCGTCGTTTATCGTTTCGCGATTCGAATGTACGTGTCGTCGTCGGAAGTCCGTCTAGGGATTAGCTTCGGACGTACAAGGACATACGTAATGCAATTAACGGGCTGACAATTAATAACCTGCTGTTATAGATGTTAGTAAGGTCATTCGATTGTAGCAATATACGTTGGCTCGCGTATGAAATCGCACGCGTATGTACAATTTGTACGTATAATATTCGTTCCTCATGATCTCGCTCTATTCTAGTCATCTCTGCTTTTTGCCACTTTCTCTTCTTTCTTTCTATCTCTCTCTCTCTCTCTTTCTTCCTTTTTCTCACGCTGTTTGTCCCCCTTCCATTTTTCTCTCTCGTATCCGCAGACTAGCTCCCTTTCGCTCGTGTGTGCACCTAAAACGCAAGAAAGGGAACGTAATAGCCTTGCATGATACACGGCCATTAATCCGTGTATATACCCTTCCATACTTTGGAGGAATAGACACCTCGTACGCCTCGGTTTCATAGCCGGTTCATCAGCCGGATATCTTCCTGCTCTTTCTCTCTTTCTTTGTCTCTTTCCTGGCCTCCTCCCGTTCTCGCTTCTCCCTGTCTCTTCCTCTCACTAACAATGATTTAATTTCGGCGTGCGCTCTGCTACGACGCGACTTAAGACTTCTATATTACATCAATTCGCTTTATCGAATTAAAAAAAAATACATGAATAAAAATGTGGTACACTTTGTAAAAAAATAAATTCAAATTTATATTGAGAAAACTTCCATTGAGTTTACATAAAATATAAAAATGTCACGTTATGTATGTTTGGCAAAATAATTATGATATTGCGTTGTTGCATCTTAATTATACTATTATCTTAAAATTATACTTTAAGAAAGATATTAATAATGCATACAGAAGTTTAATTTAAAAATGACTGTAGAAAAGTTGAATTGAACAAAAAAATATAAAAAATAATATAATTAATTGAAAATAATACATTATTAATGTCTTTTATTTCCCAACTCGTATATTAATGGAGCTCATTTTACTTTTTTAACGTTAAATAGATAAGAACAAAAATTATTCATCAATGAATTATTAATTATCGTTATCCATTTCTGTATAAAAAAGGTAAAAATTTTTTGTTTATTATGGAATCCGTGGGGATTGTCTCATTTGATATAATAGATTGTTGTATTCGAAATTAAAAGAAAATGTAATATTTTATTTTCGTTATAATCAATTGATTCACTATACGTTTTATTTCATCGAAATAATATACTCTTTGCCCTCCCTACGTCTGTAGTTCCCTTCAAATGTGACGTCGAATCGTATCGTTTTCTTGACGGACAGTTCCAATCACGGGTCGTCATTCGGTAGCACGCCCGTTTCTCTTTTTTTGCCTGCTCATTCATCTCTCCATCTGTTCGCATGCACTCACACTACTAACCGTCGATCAATCGTGAATCGTAGACGGTACTTATGGCAGGTGAATGTATCGCGCAGATAATATCGCTGCTCGAAATGGAGTCGATCGTTTGTAGTCGCTGACTTATCATATCGCGGTTGATTGGTCCTTAATGATTAGAATCAATAACTTGAACGGCAATCTTTTTTCTCCATTTACGTGGATTGACATAATGGCCTTTTGTACGCAGCAAGTGTTTAAGGGATAAGCATCGTTAGTGAAAATGTTATAGAAATAAATTGAAATTCGTAATTGAAATTCATAAATTAGAAAGCAAAATGTAACCAGAGATTTTAATAAAAATATATAAAGAAGAAATATAACAATAAAACATAATTTATTAAGCAATTTTGCTGAAGTATTTAAAAATTTAAATAGATACGGATCTAAAAATTTTATTGAATCACAAAATAATTGTGTAGGAAAGTCAAGCAATGATGAACAATGCTGCAAAAAGTTTTGATATTTTAGCTGTTAGAGCAACTGTCATACATAATTATTTTGATAGATCAACAAAATTATTTTCAGATTCAGTTAAACTTTTAGATATTTCAGTAAAAGCGTTATTAGTTTCTAATAAATATTAATAATTTCTTAATTTAATTCTGAAATATACTGAACATGTACAGAATCTTTTCGATGTTAATGTACAGTGATATTTATTCAATTAATAATTCGCAAAAAATTTGCACGGTACTCTCTAAATCTGAATCAGTGGATAGTCACTAATTATTCAATGGCATTATCCTCACTTGGCACTAGATAATTAGTAAAGTTCAACTAAAAAAGGAAAAATGTTTCAGCATGATATAACTAAAATACTGACATTTACATGATAATTTCAATCTTCCAATCATATTTATTAAATTTGTGCATTAAAACAAGGTTAGTTAAATCACATAATAAAGATTAGATTGGTTAAGGATCTCACATTTCATTCACTGATTACCAGTGGCATACTTGGTACTGATATCAGCGATTATCCACTGATTCAGATTTAGAGAGTAGGATTGCGTTATAAATAAATACCGACATTATTTCTATTGTATCACGCATCACAATGTTTCTTTTATATATGACTGATATCCCCCGCTCGATCGCAAACCGTAAAGAATTAAAATGTACGCATGAAACGTTTGTATTGCTGACAAAGCCATCAGACCATAACTTGAGATGCGTACTTCCGTTGCCAAGGACACATCGCATCGCAAAATCGGTTGATGAATATTTTCACGACTCGTCACTGTTACTTATTTCTGAGACATGCATCACGGACAAGATCTCGTTCATGGTGATAGATTTCTCCGCTATGGTTAGCGGATTGAGACGATCGATCGAGAGCGAAGAGGAAGCAGGTGTCTTTCACCGCGATAAATATGAGCGTGCGCGCGCCGTGCTGATATTTTTAAAATTTGATGCGTCTAAATGAGATCGTAAATACAGGCTGTTCTACGTAATGAGCGTACTGGACGAGTACTCACCTGTAGGAACATTTCGCCGTCGAGGTGATGATGGTCGTAAGCAGCGAGCGCTGCTAGCTCTCTCGCCCTATAATGTGAGTCGTGGTGTGAATTCTCCTCCTTATCCTTGTGCATCACCACTGTAACAGAGTAAAATAGATTATGAAGATGAGTTTGGAAATCGGAAAGCCAATGTAATAAAAATCACTCGTTTGTTTAAATGCTTGTTATAATCTCTGCACTAGTATTTAATCTTCGAGATTCTCTCTTTTCCTTTATTTCGTAGTTATAAAATATATATATATATACATACATATATCTTTTATTTTCTTGTTACTCTTTGAATCATAGTATATGATTAAATCGGTTTTCTATTAATTTGATCAGTTCTATGATAGTAATTGATGTCTGTGAGCATATTATTTTTTGTTGAATAGACATATAATTTTAATATCTTGATAATTTATAAATGTATCAATTTACATCAAACAAAATTTCAACAATTGTAAAATTACAATTATAGTAGATAATTTTAGAACCCATTATTAAAAATTTACACATGTAACTAAAATTATATCTTAGAAATAAAATTATTCCTTTTTTATAATAATTAAACAATTCGCAAAAATAAACTGTATAGAAATATTTGCATAATAATTTCCAACGAATTACAATTTTTCTTAAGTTATGTTATCGTTATACATGAAAGTAAAAAGGAAAATATAATATATATGTGATATTATTATATTATATAATATAATATTACACAACTTATACACATTTATATAAAAATTTATATAAAATAATAAGAAATAAAAAATTGCTATTATATAATTTTCCTTCTTATATAAAAGTTGTATTTACACAATTGGAAATAAAAGTACTAATTTTTAAGCAAAATCCACAATTTATATATTTCCACTATAAATCGTGCAATTTTTTATATTATTTGTGTAATTTTACTTTTTTATAATGTATACTTACAATACACGTTCCGTACACTTTTAATAATTGTACCAAAATCTCCACGCTGATCGAGTTGATTTCTAATGTTCCTCAATAATTTCGAGGCACGAAATTGTCGGGGAACATGAGAATGATGAAAGTGCGAAAAAAAATGATCCAGTATAGAAAAAAGGCACATTAATGCGATAATATACAACGCCGAGCATAAAAACCGTCAAGGAAACCGTCGTCGAAAACATGCACGGAGAAAGAGGATAATTTCGACGATGCAATTAAATATCAATCAAGCAATTTCGCGGCGAACTCATTCGCGAATTTTAATAAAATGCCCGTACTCTCTTTTTTATCACATCCACTGCAAATCACAGGGATGATTAGAGGATTTAAATGCGCCCGTCATCATCCCTCGACACACAAATATGAAAACGAAGCAACCAGCCGCAATCATCTTTATAAGTTCTTTATTCTAATACATAAAACTGCAATGTATAGGCAGTTTCTAATAGCCAGCTAAAAACTTACAACGCAATTTTTATAATGCCTACAAGAGTAGACACTTTGCCGAAATTGCAATTAAAAGCGATGGTCGATTTACGCAAAATGTCATAAAAGGATATTCATCGGCGATTTGCATAAGTGATTCTGATTGGAGATAATAACCGGTAATAAAAGACATATAATTAATATAGTATCTTCCGATAAGAGAAAGATATGTTTCCGGTCGACAATTGGCACTACTAGAATCACATAAATTCAGTTTGTTTCATCATGCGATGCGTTCGACTGTCCGGATTAAAAGTCATTAAAGTCAACCGTAACAAACCGAGCTGTTATCAGATTTGTTATATTATACGCTGTAACGTTGCAGTTTACAGATTTTTATGAAAGATTAAAGTGACGATGACGTCGACGAGGGGCAAATGAAAAGAGCGACGGACACTTTTTATTGTAACACAAAATTTATGTTTCTCGGTCAACGATAATTAAAGCGATTACTGTCAAAGATATAAAGTTGACCGACGTTTCTATAGATTTGATCAAAATCAATGTTTTCCATTATAATAATATAATAAAGTGATCAACTTACTTCATTTAGATAAACTGAAGTCATAATGCGTTACCAAATTTTATCAATTCTATCTACCAAAGAAGCAGAAAGAAAAGAAAAAGGAAATAAATATCATTTCTGTATCATTAATGTACAAATTTTACAAATTGATATTGTTGAATTTATTTATATATATTTCTTTATATAATTTATTTATAATAAAATTATCTTACTGTTATTCATTATTTATTATTTTAAGACCAAAAATTATTTTAGTAAACAGTTTACAAAATTAAACATGTATATAAATTCATATTGAAATATTATTAAAAATCAAGGTTTAGCTCGATCGAATAAAATAATTTCCTTCTATTTTATTATTTTTAATTTTATTTAATTAGTATTGTATATATTAATTTACCTATCAAATGAATTTATGATTTCAAATTTCCACAAATTTAAAGATTTCGAAAAATTTCCGTACTTTTTAGATATAGACTCGTTTCAGCGTTATGAATGTTACGATTAATGAATATAGTGCGAACAGATCGGAATGCCGGTGCTTTATTTCGTACTCCCATGTTGAAGTTACCGCGATGTTAACGCGACCGGTTTATTATTTAACACGACGGTGGTCTCGTATATTCTAATTATGGCGCGCATATTAAGCAGGAGGCAAGCAGGTGTATGAAACTGTAACAGATCGACGGTGTATTATAGGGTTTAAAAGGAAGTGTCGCTCACATCCTGTCACGTACGTATCGCCGCCTTCATTCCTTGGATTTACCGTTAATCCGTACTTAATGCTTAAATTGTTTGGACATCGATAGTTTTTGGGTTCTCGTGAAGGAAAGGAGGAACGCGTATTTTTTTAACGAAAAATTCGGTTCACTTTAAAGATCCATTATTTATATTAACACGTAAATTATTTTACCGTGTAATAAAAAAATTCGGTCAAATACAAATGAAGCAACAAATAGAAGGCTTACGCATGAGACTTATCTTAAAATATAAATATTTAAGTAGAACATGACAATATACACGAAATATTTTCTATTTAAGTTTCTATTTTGTTTTAGGTATAAATACCATGTCTTGTTCAAACTTTCACCGGAATAATTTTTAGCACCGTTTCGATTAAACATCCCTCAAACGGTAAATGAATACTTAATGATATTTGCTTGGATCTACATCTTTGCATTTTACAGATATCATTCTCACATAACATGAATCATTTTTGCCTTTTAATTGCTATTCAAATATAAGTCGAAGCTTTCCTTGACTCATTTCTTCCTCAAAAAATCCGATAAAATATAATAACTTATACTCGAAATAAACGCAATCAATACTTAAATACTTAAATATTAATTCTGTCTTGTCTCGAGAAAGAAATCTAAATTCTTTTCTTTTTCAAAATTCCTTCTCAAAAATTAATGCATAATTATATTATCTTACAATTCAGACTCATTAAATATCGTAATTATAAATTATAAAGCTAATAATTCTATTAATAATCCTAATAGTTGCAATCAATTCGCGAATGATGAAAGATCTTGTTGATATAAGCATCTCTTCTTCTCTCGTTAAATGATGAAGATGAATGTTTACTTCACGAGATGCAAATCTGAGAGGTTGCTGCAAGTATTCCACTGTAAGGAGCATTAAACGGACGGCGGTCAGTATCGCGAGGTAATGATGCGTACACCGGGAGATGTGCGAGAGCAGGGCGCAACGATCACTCGTAAATAGTCGCACGCAATGTCGTGAAGCACTCGGCGTCGCCAGCCACGCGACCCTCCAGGACAGGATCCATTAGGATGACCATCGTCGGAATGACCGCAGGATGCATCGCAGGATGGACGGACGAGCAGACTGCGATATACCGGTGTATGTCCCGGAGATGTATACACACGTGCGTATCCGGCCATCGCCGGTCGATCGGACAATCCGATTTTCAATTGCCACGAACCCGGACGAAGACCGCCACTGGTCATTCGGGTCTAACGACCATGCCTAATGCTTCTTGAAACAACGGCTTCTTCGCGATGAAATATACAAGAACAATGAGACAAAAGGAAATTTTTGTGGAATATATGTGCTGTTTAAATCTGAATCAGTGGATGGTCATTAATTACCCAATATTTAATTATTAAGCACTGATAATCAGTGAAGTTCAACTAAAAAAGGAAGAATGTTTGAGCATTATATAACTAAAATACTAGACATTTGCACGATAATTTCAATCTTCCAATACTGTATTCATTGAATTTAAGCACTAAAACAAGGTTAATTAGATCACATAATAAAGATTGGATACGTTAGAGATCTCATATTTAATTCACTGATTACACCAGTGGCACACTTGGCATTGATATCAGTGATTATCCACTGATTCAGATTTAGAGAGTGCTGAATGATACAGAATGTTAGAAAATAAAACGAGAAAAATATTAACATATGTAAAATTGTCACAGTCACAGACTAAATTCTAAACACAGTTTAATATTCTAAACAGAGGAAATAAGAAAAAAATATTATATAAATGAAGATCTTGAAATGGATGCTTTATTAAAAAATAACAACACATTTATATAATATTCTTTATTATTTTAGCTCATAGAACATATTATTAAAATTTATGCGAATGTTTATCGTTTTACAAAGTGGATCCATTAATTTTGCAAAATCCTGTCGGATGTGGAATGTGTAGAGAAGACAGAAAACCTTCAAAGATTAATTGCAATTATTAACGTGCGAGTTTTAATCACACAAGTATACCGATGTTAACTTAATTCTCCCGTTTGTCCTCACATATAATAATCATACAAAAAATACTTAAAGCATAGTTAAATCGATAACATGGAGTTAAACAATAGCCACCGGCAAAATGAAAGGAGATGTGTGAAACTCGCCGGAAAAACGTCGCTCGCAGGCAACAGGCATAATCGACATCGAGGACGGAACGCGTGAGGATGAAAAAGAGAGGAAAAGAGAGGAGGATAAAAGAAAGGAAAATAGCGGGTGCGTAGATGCAATCTCTGTTGCGAATATGAAGTTCCAAGCGCGGGGAGGTCGCGCCATCGCGATGCGCCGCCGCTCGCCGGTGCAATCAGTAATAATAATTACACTTCCTCCGGCAAGGTCAGTTTATGAACACATATACGCGCCGGAGAGGAACGCAGGAAGTGGCGGGATCTAAAAGCGGAGGCGGAGGCCAATCAGAACGCAGCGTAGAGCGTCCAGCGGGAACGGAATGGCGCGATGGGGAAAACGCTCGTGCTCTCCTCGTCAGATGTTTTACGCCATGGTATCGGGCCTCGCGATGGTTAGGTTGTGCACTTCGCATCCTTATCGCCCACGCCTGCCGCACACGAGCGTCAATGGAGCCGCTGGAAATTGGCGCAATTGAATATAGCGCGTTATTTTTAGAAATTATCGTCACTGCAAGATGTGAGAAGCTCTTCGCTACGTTGAGGCGGAAGAGCTCGCGGTTTGCTATCAAAGTTGCAAGCACCGGTCATTTAAAACCCGTGTCGTACTATATGCATTGCAAATTAAAACTTAGATAAAGACCCAATAGGAGTCTGTCAGATTTTATATTTTATACACTGAAAGAAAAGATTGGCTGCTACAGCAAATTAGATGGTAAAATATGGAATAGCATTTTTAATTGGTTGCAACAGCCAATTTTTGGTTGCTGCCAATTAAAAATGCTATGCCATATTTAATCATCTAATTTGATGCAACAACCAATCTTTTCTTTCAGTGTATCATTGTAATATTTCCATCATTGGTATGGCTCTTATAATTTATTACCTATTTTAAGTCTTTGTTTCTACTTTGTTTCTATTAATTTAATTTTAGAGATTAGAATTTGACAAGTCAATCAATTGTAATTTTAATCCGTTTCGTTCTGATTGGCTGAATTTCTAATCTTCAATTTGTAATCTTTAATTTCCAATGCGTAGCGTGACAAAGGTTTTAAACGGCTCGACCATTAAAGACTTGCGAATTCTAATAACAAAGCACTTTATAAGTGTCACCTATCTTATCTTGTAAACATAAATATATGCGTTCGCAGCATTAATTATGCTTTTAAATGAGCTCACATTAAATTTGTACCTGCACATTTAATTAATCGCTAACGAATGGAAGAATTTATACGAGACGCCTAATAAAAACTATAAAGCTCCTGTAAAAGTCTTTTCCTAATCGATAAAATTAATTATTCGTTTATCTTTTTATCACACAAATCCCGATTCGTTTATAATCACGAAAGCCAGAGTCGGAATTCCACGCTCTCGCCCATCGACCGCATCAACGACCGTTTTCATTAGATCGTCCTTGCGATCGCTCGGTCGCTTCAGCTTAAGCACCGCCGCCCTCATTTATATAGACGTCTTTGAAGTGCAAATAATGACGCTGCTCCTCAGGGGTGCCTTTCCTACCTACCTATCTCGTGGTGACTTGCGTTTTACGCACCCTGCTGCCACCGGCGTCGACCGCGGCCGGCGGTCGTGCGAACCGGGCTAAGTGAACGGTTAAATAAGTGATTATCTCCCGATCACATAATCGATCGATGATTGATGAAGTCGGTGCCGCGAGACACGACGTGTATTAACAAGCGCGCACATTAAATGTCTGGACGCGCACCGACTATCCGTTAGATTGTTTACGATGTTACGCGAAAAAAGCAATGTCCGTCGGTGTGATTTGATAGGATTACATTTTGTTCGTAATTAACGCGGTCACGGGATGTGTGCACGGGATGTGCGCTGAATAAACGTGTAATAAACGTGTCAAAAAACGAATTTTCGTAAAATTTCATAAATTCAAAAGGAAAATATAATGATAAAGTAATAAAAAATGTATATTGACATATTTTACAAGACATTTAGAATTTCAATTTAAAATAAAAAAAAATAATACATGAAAAAAAATTGTATAACGATAATAAAAAAGATGTTTGTCAATGTTTGTGACATGGCTATATGTATTTTACTTGTTAGATGTTTATAATGAATCATATGTCACGGATAGTAACTTTTGTTCTTCTAATTTATGTGGCATCATTAAAATAATAATTCAATAATAATTATATAATCATATACTGGCATCTCTTGAAAATAATAAAGAGTGCAGATTTCTTTACATAATATACAAAATGTAAGACACAAATACCTTCATAATTCTTCCTTTACATGCCAGTAACACTTTATCTTAACACGGCGTATAATTTAAAGATTATATTTATTTATTTTCTTTAACGTGGCTATGATAAAGATTCTTCCTGGAAAGTCCGTCAAATTTCCTTAAGAGAACAGGCCATACATCATCAGTTCTTTCAGCCGGAAGATTTTCAGCGGTATCGAACGGAACTCTTTAGTCCTATGGGATTACGGGGAAGTGACATGGCGGCGAAATCCTTCGTGGTTACATGCAAATGCACGTTGGGGATACGCGCAAAGACATTGCACGTCAGGCCTGACTTTGGGTTCCTGCTGAGTCAGGAGCCCAACAGGAATAGGTTTGAGGTAACGGAGAGGGTTGAAGCCGGGGGAGGAGGGGGGGGGGGGCAAATATTAAAGATTAAGCACGAAGCACGCAGATTAGCGTGCTAATACACTTGTTCTTTACGACTGGTCGGGCCAGCGGGACCGATTGTGTCGCAGAAACGAATGACTTTCACGATAAGGGAGACGAAGTGCTTTTCGTCAGGTCAGTCGGCGAGTTTTTAGAGCACCGGACTTTGTCAGGACATACTGCAAAATCAATCGAGTTTCGATTTTCTAAGGACATCTTCAATCGCGACTCACTGTTCATCATGACGCAAGGTTCTACCTTGACGTTATTTAACTTTTACAAAATTGAAGGCTTTCAAAAATCAAGACTACATAAAAGAAAAGATGTATTTAATCCAAAAACGGAGTGCAATAAGGAAAGCTTTAGTGCAGCTGCAAAAAAATTTAAAACACAGAAAGAAATTATTGTGCCGCAAGACAATAATATTGAGTACAGAATTTTATAAATTTTATTACAGTTTTTGCTACTATATCAGATTTTGTAAAGTGCAAGCAGTGTAATGGAGAAATTAAATTTCAAACGGCAAGTACACGCGGCCTAGGATTTAAAATTGTTTTGATGTGTAATTTAGAAACAAAGAAATGTTACAAGTTTTTCACAATAAGCTATGACTTAAGCTTTAACTTTTAAATTGTAAGAATTTGATCAATCACAATCGAATGTGAGAAGAATAATCAACTATAATTGGTCAATTTTACGGCTTAAGATTTAAAACTTAGGTAATTGTTTATTGTAGAAAGTTCATTACAGTAACGATAGTTTTCTATAATAACTCATTATTTAAGCTTTAATGGGTTATATCTAGTTAGAAATTTCAAAAAAAGCGATTTTTCAAAAATCACATTTTCTTGAAATATATAATGTTAGAAATATTCCCTCAAAATTTTAAATTGATTCGCTGTATTTTCGGAGATATATGAACTTGAGTATACGTCCGTCGAAACTCCTAGTAGTCTAACGTGGCAGCTGCATGAGGGACGAATATCATCTCGTTCTACCTGCCTGTCAGGTCATCTATTATATTGCTAGTATATACTTGTGTTAGTAAATACGAGTAAGAGTCTAAGACATTGTAAGCAAATCCAACGGACTTTTTGATCAACACGAACACAAGCGAAACCCGGAAACGCTGGCAGTATAACAGTTACCGTCGAGCTACAGAGACCGCTTTATTTTCTCCTAAAGTATGAATCGTAAAAAAGGTTCAAAAGAATTACGAAAATTTGAAGGCTTTCAAAAATCAAGACTACATAAAAGAAAAGATGTATTTAATCCAAAAACGGAGTGCAATGAGGAAAGCTTTAGTGCAGCTGCAAAAAAATTTAAAACACAGAAAGAAATTATTGTGCCGCAAGACAATAATATTGAGTACAGAATTTTATAAATTTTATTACAGTTTTTGCTACTATATCAGATTTTGTAAAGTGCAAGCAGTGTAATGGAGAAATTAAATTTCAAACGGTACACGCGGCCTAGGATTTAAAATTGTTTTGATGTGTAATAGTTGCGAGCCTCAGTATATTCCTTCATGTTCTTTTATTGCACATTCATATGAAATAAATCGACGATTCTTATTTACAATGAGAGTTCTAGGAAATAGGATTAAAAGATATTCAAAAGGTATTTTGTGGCTAAATGGATGCCGAATTTCTTTCATCATAGCATATATGATATGATTGTAAAACATATGAACCAATAAATCTGTTACTGAAATACTTTTTAAAAAAGCTGTGAAAGCAGAAATAGCAGAGACTTGTAAAGAAAAAAAATTTGGATGAAACAATTGAATTGACTGTGTCTGGTGAACGTGGAAAAAGCGTAAATTTATTTCTTTATATGATGTTTCTTCTTTTATTGTATATTACACTGGCAAAATTATTGTGAAAAGTTCATATTGTAAAGTATGTGAATTTTGGATTAAAAAAGAAAGTTCTGCAGAATATGAAGAATGATTAAATACATGTAAAGAAGAATGTCACGCAAATCATGAAGAGTCATCAGGTAAAATGGAAGTAGAAGCAATCACAGAAATGTTCAAGCGTTATCAGAAAACTTACGATGTAAAATACACGTAAACTACATCAGTGATGGCGATTCCAAAATATACACAGATGTCATAAATGCTGCTCCTTACGGTGATACTCTAGTTAGTAAAAAAGAATGCAAGCCTATCTATGAGGATCTTAGTAAAAAAACTTTACTACACAGATGTGTTGGTGGATTTATGCAAAACAATAATGAAAATTACAATCAATTGATCTGAAAAATCAATCCGAAAATTATTTCTCGTGGCTCCATTATTATCGAATTAGCGGCATATATTACTGTCTGCATATATGTAATGAGGGATCTATAGCATTATTACAAATATTACAATCCATGGGAATAAGCAGTGGTCCTAATGCCCATCAATTTATCGATAGAGAAGACGCTGAATTAACATATTTAATTATCGCGCTCAACAGAGCATTCGAGAAAAAAGAATACATCGTCGGCACAACAAATCGATATTTTAGAAGTATTAACTTCAAGAGAGGATGTAGTATATGGATCTGAAATATGACTCTGTGTAAGTTGAAAAATAAATTTTTTATTTAATAGTAAACAGAACTTGAAACTTTAAACGTGTTTCTCAAAACTATGTTTCCAAAATCGGTGAGCAAAATATCTCGAAAATCACTGCATCGATCAGGTCTGAAATTTTACTTGCTTTTTTTAGGCATAAATTTAGTCTTTAATCGAAGGATTTTTTTTTTCCGATACGTACTTTTTTTTAATGGACGAAAAATTTGATTTTTTCTGAAAATCGAATGTCAATTTTGAATTGCCGTCATTTTGTTGTAATTCAATTTTTCAGAATATCAATCAATTAAATTCATATATTAACTAAATCTTTCGGATTTTTTCATTTCAGATAACTGTTCCGAATGACAGTGCTCATGGCAAAACGCATTTTGGAAAACGGTTTTCCGGACACTAGCTATAAATTATTTATTTATTAATATTTTTACATAAAAAAAAATATGAAAATTTTGTCAAAGTAGATTCTTTCGAACATAATTTCAACAACATTTCATACGATATGTGCATATACTTTTTTGAAAAAAATTCACGATAATTCGTCTTTTTTTGGCCTGCTAACTAATCTCTTAAGTCTTCAGCTGCAAGAAATTGATCATAATAGATTATTCTTCTCACATTCGATTGGTAAATTTCTTACGATTTAAGATTTAAAACTTAAGTAATAGTTTACTGTAAAAAGCTCATAAAATGTGATACATATGTACTTAGTATCTATGATTTGCGTAAGCTCCTTTTGAAAAATTAATCTCGCAAGGAGGATGTTCTCTTTTTGCTTAGTACACAATAAGAGCTTAGCTAATTAGCTTAACAAGATAATTTAAAAACGTGTTATTAGAACATTGTACTTGAAACAAGAAGTGCGAGTTAGTAATTTATGTTTCACTTACTTTAATCGAGAAAGATCGAGATGTAGATGGTTATGAAATATTTACATAATCATCGCTGCATAAATACTTTTCCTGTTTTTTCTCACTACACTTCATGTTTTTTAAAAGGTTTTTACTTGTCTATTTCAGTCGTTGTATTTACTTTTATGGCTTATACATACACACATATATATATATATATATATATATATATATATGTTAATTATTCTATGATTATTTACTAAATAATTCTTGATTTTAGTTGAGTATTATCAAGTGAGCGAAACGAACAGCCTCTAAATGTAAGTTAATAAGCATGAAACAAATATAAAAAAATTTTTTTCTTATTTCCTTGAGTTTTCCTAAATTGACATTTTAAAACAAAAAAGAAATAAAAATATTAGCTAAACAACTAACTTACAACTAAAATTATTTGTTTTAATTACTTGATAAAAGAATCATAAGTAATTAAAAAAAATATGCAAAAGATATCCTTCGAATATCCTATCATTTTTGTTAACCTAATTAATACGTTCATTTCATTGTTATAATCAAGAGCAATCAGAATAAACAAAGTTGCAAGACAATCATTTAATCGCGGCGTAATTATATCAGAAAATAATTTTGAGGAAGAAAGTTGTTCTATAAAAATAAAAAAAAACCATGTATTATGAGAAATTTTTGTTATAAAATTAAAAAAAATATTTTTTCAATTCTCATTTGAAAACAAGAGATTAGCTTTTTCCACACAAGTCGATCAGAAAACAGCTGTACATGAAGGTGTGTCTCCTGAGCAACTTTCGCTGCGGCAATGCGGACAGATCGGAGGAAATGCTATTTGTGTTCACGTGGACAGTTAATTCACGGTCTGGTCCGGCGATGTGTGCGAGAAGAGAAAGAGACAGACTATTAACCCGTTCGTCCGGCTGACGAACGATCGCGGGCGCGTATCGCCGATTGCGAATTTACGGGAGCGCACCCCAATTACCGTCCCCGTTTCTGCATACCGGTTGTCGTGGTCGTCGGGAAAAACGTCACAATGTTGGTCGTCAGCGCAGCCGCGTCGTTGCACGTGGGTGAACGTGCCGGGGATCTTTTATAGTGCACCACGCACCGTGCAAGGTCGCATTACATACCCTCCCTCCTCTCCGTCTCTCTCTCTCTCTCTCTCTCTCTCTCTCTCTCTCTTTCTCTCTCTTTCTCCTTGCTCACCGCACAATATTGCCACACGGGGATGATTACAGGTATTACTTGAGCTATGATACACCACGCACCGCTTGTAAGTAGATATACTCACTTATCGATGCTTGCAAAGTGTGTTCGACCACACAGAATTCGGAAGTCGTCAGATCTTTACGATAATGCGGTGCTAAGAACTTTCGATTAGAACTGGCAGATTTCTATGTTTTTCCACATGACTATATAAATAAGACAATCTTTGTTAATCAAATTAAAAAAAAATTATATTATAATTATAAATATCTCGTATTATATAAGGTAATCGATTTTTATATGATTAACTGACCAACAGAGCAGTAGGCGATAAATGCTTTTTACGTGACCGACGATTATCCTTTTTTTAAATATTTATCGTAGTATGTCAATATTAATTTGTATTATGTACAATATGTTAAATAATTCACAAAATAAATGCAATGTTGATAAAAGCGACAAGTATTATTAGTTCTTTACAAATGAGGTCTATAAATGGATCTCTGATGAATAATACTTTCAACCTTTTTTCATTAATCAGTCAAGATAATAAGTTCCGTTAAACAAATTCCGCATTTCGCGAATCGCGAAACGTTAAAAATACACTCCTGCAAAATTTATTATTGCATGTCATCGTTTCATATAAAACGTAGTTTATCAATTCTGTCATTCTTAACGATGCTTAATAATACTTAATTTTCTTATATTCTTCTTTACAACTCTTTGTCTATGATTTGTAAAAAGAATTACAGCACTATTCTCACATTTTCTTTTTCATTGATTTTTCAATAATCCCGAATTTTGTTATTACAATCAAGATTAAGAATGCAATTCTGGAATAATCTTTGAGATTTTCGATCAATGCAGGCAAAAAATTGCAAGATGATTTTTAATCATACCGTAATTAAAAAAATAAATTTCTCAGAGTGGGGAAAGCTTGCATATATATATATATATATATATCATATGCACCCAAGTTCAGTCGAGTTGAACGCGTCATCGGCACGCTTCCATTTCTTTTTTTTATTTCCATACAAATTCCAGTGTATGATCTGATACCTCGACGGGAGGAGGGCGGCGGTCAGACACACCGGGAGTTTTTATCGAGTCCGGCGGCGGGCAGGAGTTTTGCAGGCGCTCTTTAGTGCTCGGCGCCGTGCACACAGCCATGACGCACAGCCGCGTATATACACACGTTGACCGTATATAAAGTAATCCGTCAGACAGAAGCGGGGTGATAATGCATGAGCGCGGTGGCCCCGCCCTATCCCTGTAACCGCGATAAAATCTCTCATTACGCAACGAGACGGACCCTCTGCCGCTAGACTGTTATCCTTAGACGGGCAACTCCAATAAAGCATACGTATGTGGAAATTTATTTTTGTTTTCGTCGCACCGGTCAATCTTTCTCAGGAATCGACGAGCGGTATCGTTCAACTGGCGTGCACTGAGTCGCGTTTTTGTACAAAAAAATATGTACATCTGAAGCGAGTCGAGTATTATACTGAGGGTGTGGTTGTTCTAAGCGCTACATGTAAAACAGAAATATTCATCATTACGAATATTAACGCGATAATTATATTATCATATTATGAAATCCGTATATTATGCTCTGTTGAGATATGCACTCAATCTTTTTGAGTAAACCATGTGTGATGATAGGTTTATAACATTGCACATAATGGTGACTAAATATGATTTGGGACTAATTTCTAATTAGTGATAAAAATCTAATAGTGGCTTCATATTGGCTTATTAAATTTCAGTTATAATTTCAAATTTCTAATAACAATAAATAAAATTTCGGATCAATTTCTGATTCGTCACTTTGAACAACTACATCTAAGAGACTGTTAATAAGTGTAGTAAGTAAGATAGAAGATTGGTCAATCAAATTTGACAAGAATAATTATGATTGATTGATTTCTTACGGCTTAGTTATACTAATAATAATATAACATTCTCATTTATATAAACAAAAAAGAAATTAATATTTAAGAAATTTCTTTATGTTAGTTTCTTTATTTTTGGAACTTCATTAAAATTTTTCTGCTCTTTTATGAAAATGCAAAGGATGTTGTCACTCGGAAACAACTCATAGAATTCATCGGAATTCATAAACGCAGAAAATATATTCTCCTTGATGACACTTTGACCTGGTATTCGCCATTACGATAACGCACAACGCGGAGTAACGTAGCGGGAACAATTACGGCAGATTACACATTACTCGACACAATGTGTTCGCAGAATTCATGTCATATACATGTCGCGGACATATGTGCGACGCAACACAATTTGTACTCATCGCTAATTAACTCGCTAATAGTGAATCATCGCCAAATCATTAGGTTACATCACGGTAGTGGCATTCTTCTCATTCAGATTATTCCGTTTTATTACGAATGCCAATCTACTTTTTTAATGAGGGAAATAGTCTCGTAGCAGTTCTTATAAAGTCACATAAAACGTTTACTGCAGCCTTAACTGGAAAACATATCATCGCTTCTTTCTCCGCTTTTTTTTATAACATATAGCCTAGACGCTAAAAATAACGTAGATCTAAAATGTTTCTTGCTGATACGAATCTAAACATTGCAATGAAACATTATAAGAATAGATCTAGATAGTTCATCGATGTGCTTCTATTTTATCGTATAAAACATTTTGCAGGATAAGACCATGTGAGTACGCGTATTAAAACCGGAAATACCTACAAACAAACACTCAACACGAAAGTTGTTATTAAATATAAGTAAATTGCCTACATAAACCTCTGCGGTTATTGTGTGTAAATAACATATTTATGAGGCGATAAGATATAATTCGCAAATAATTTACTGGAATGTACTTATCAACGGATTTAACTACGAACGTTTCGAATTTGAGTCCTCTTTAGTTGACTGAGTACACTCCAATTGTTTGCAAATTACATCTTATCGCCTTATGAATATATTACTTATACACTGACAACCGACAATTTATTTATATCTGATTTATTTCTTAGAGCTATAAAACTATATTAATTTTAATTCGTTATTTGTGCACAAATGTCACAAGTTCAAGCTTGCTATATACAGCAAACATTGAATCTGATTGAATGCTGATGCTCGATGCAATCAAGAAAAAGAATAAGAGACTTATAAACACAAATATGAATGTCCGAACATTTGCCGAGTATATACTCAGCTTAAACCGAACATCACTCTCCTTTCGCAATTTCGTGGTGACAGATATATGTCGTCAAGTTAATTACCTCGGTCACGCATTACGCACAATGTGATTTGCTCTATCACTAATGAAACTTGTACTAGCCTTTCGCGACGCGAATCAAGCCGGAGTCGTTCAAAAGTACGCGCGTACACGTGTAATTACACTTGATGTCTCCCGTTGACTTCAAACAAGCTTTTCACCGCACTGCTAAGTAGTCGGGACCAGTTTCTGTAACTGGAAACACTTCGCGAAGTATGTTTCTCTTATATGCTTTATGAAGATATTTAATGATTGCCTATTAGTTGTTTAACAAGTGGAAAGTTTATAAATTATCAACGAATTCCGCTATGATTAGCTTCACTAGAATTATAATTACATAATTCTTTAATAAAAAATATATTTTTAAATAAAATGAAAAAGATTTAAGATATTCATGTCAAAAATATATTTCATTTAATTTCTGTTTCATAAATATTTTAAATATCTTCTTTTTTGCTTCTTTTTTTGTTATTTTTTTCTTGTACATCGCTTTTCTTTTAATTCAATAGAAATCAATGGACAACGTATTCGCGCCATGATGTTCCTCACTGACAATAATTACGGATATTATCTAATCATGAGATGTGTCTGACCCTGAACCCATGAGAAATCTGAAACTTCTCTGCTATAACGCAACGATGATGGCTGTAGCTACATCGCGACGATAACGATGACGCGATAGCAAACGATGTACGCCTGCATTATTATGCGTCGCATTTCCGGTCTCGGATTACGACTCTCAAATATTACCTTGACATCCTATCGATGACTGTTTGTCGATGATTCGTGTGCATATTTAATTTGAATGGACAATATATTATATTTGTATCAGACTAGAGATTAAATTTTTGATCAATCAAAGCAAGATTCACTAAACTTCAAATTAGTTTTCTTTCTTTTAAATTGGTTAAAATTCAATCTCAATCTCAATCTAGTCTGATATGTTCATTAGTAATTTTGGCACCAGTTTATAAAGATTGTTTGTTATAAAATAAGAAAACTCGCTACTAGTACTCCACATAGTACTATCTTTAACTCTTTAAATATTTTAAAAGTATAAAAAGTATTTTCAAAAGTTTAGAATAAAAGACTTTGTATCAGAGGAAAAAATATTTTAAGTAAAAATTAAGAATAAAAAAAATTTCATATCACAAAGAAAATCGTTTTATATTACATTTTTCAATTATCTTGTAATATCTCCGATAATACGGGGTGAGTTAAGCTCGAAATGTCTCCATTCTTGAGATCATGGCTCGCCAGTAGCGCGACGCATTTTTCAGGCGGCGACGTTTCTCCAAAGGGCAAATCACATTATAATTAGCACGTACAGCTGTAGATATAGCTTGGCAAATTGTATTAATGCATTCCGCCGTGGGGTTCTCTCACTCTATCTAAGACTGTTATGTCGTACATACCCAGCGTATATCCTACGGGGCCCAGCTGTCGGCCGGTCTAAGCGCGACGTATACTGCCCGGCGACACGACACCGTCATTTATCACTGGAGTGCCTCGTGTGGGTTTTCTGCATTACTTAATGAGTTTCATAACCGAATTAAATTTTCGGCCCGCGCGCGACGAGCTGGTCCGAAGCGGGCAATGCGGACAGGGCGGGTCTTCGCTTCGCGAGTATGGGAGATTATATGCGGCACGAGGATAATAGAGAGAGAGAAAGAGAAAGAGAGTGACGAGCATCGTTAGAGGCCACACTATGGCATTAAATTTGCAAGATTAATCTGTGCCGCCATTAGCCCGGGTGTTCCTGTCATAGCCGTCGCTCTAAACCGGGCAGGTGTATCTCGCTGACGGAGATACGCAAAGTCTCGAGCATTTCTTCCTTTTATAATCGTCATGAGTTCTGCGCAAATAAATTTGAAACACGATTCTTTGTCGTGGAGGAATTTTCAGATTATTATGTTTTCACGTCCAAGAAGACAGAGATTACATTGGGTGCAGAATATCAAGTATAGATTCTTATAAATAAGATTTATCCCTAATAAATATATCACGTCATAATAACAAAAAGTGACGAATAATTTTGCAAAATAAATTTTAACTGTAAATGAATAAAGAAATCTTCTTTTTCCTAATAGAAAATTTTCATCAGAGAATTCATTGACAAGACATGTTTAAAGATAAAATCTTTTCCAATTAATTTGCTATTAATAAACCCTTCATCATCATATTTTTATTCCTTTCGTCTGGATCTTTTTTTGTCCAGTCCAATTTTTTTTTATTGTTCTAAGCTTTCAAAAAATATGAAAAAATTCAGAGTGACTTTTCAAAAATCTTTATTACCTATACAGATTCCAGACTTATTAATGAGATATTTTAAGAATGAAAACTGGATTCCTTCATTTCGAAGAAATTTGAAAGTAAAATTTGTGACAAAAAAACCTAGATTGCAGAGTTACATAAAAAAATCAAATAATTAAATGTTGGAGACACTTTATTTGCTCGCATTCTTCACGATTCAAACTTCTCATAAAATTCTCTGTCGCATTTCGCTACTATATACATAATCAATATTACGTTAATAATTACATACAGAAATTTTAAAAATAATAGTAATCACTTGAAATTATAGTGCATTATTATAAAATCTTTTCAATTAGTCCATTAATAATAAATTAATACCAAGTTATTTGATACCAACGTGTGACGCATGCTTACGCATGATTAGACTAGATGGCAAAACACCGATCCAACGTCGATAAAATCTATAATTGCGCGTCGTTACTAGAATCACCGGTAATCGCGCGTTATAAAACAAGTTAAAGTGGTTCGTTTTTTGTCCGAGATGATTGCTACACATACGGTAGCACTTAATGATATGTTATGTATTAGCAATGATAGCAACACCGCGGATACTTCTTCCCTTTTAGTCTTCCCTTTTATAAAATACAATACAAGTACTAAAATATATAAATCAATTACCAAGTTTGAATTACTTATAGCATATTATCGATTAAGAATCATCGTTTTAGTTTATGCGCCTGCGCGTTTGACAGATCATCATTAACTAGAAAGTTATCCAGTTTCCTCGTCTCCGTAGTCTCATAGCTCCTTTTACGAATCAATCAATCTGATCGTCAACGTCATGGAGTTTAATTAAACACAACTTAGATCGACGCTCGCATTAGTTCCACAGAATTACGTCTCGTCCATTAATTAAATTCGATAAAATCGAAACGAATCGATGCGTCTTCCAATCAAGTCGTATACGAACATATTGCGCCACGAGCGCAAGGGGGGTTGTAGTCGAGAAAATATGTAGGACTTGCACCATAGGGAAATAGTGCATCCTACAAACCTATTATCTACAAAGCCAGCCAACGAGGTTGCATATAGTCGTTAGAAGATATATTTCTCTCCGAGGACTTCGCGTGACTTTCCGCAGAGAAGATGCAGTAATGATTGTAACTTCCGACTTCATTTCTTTGCCACGAAAAATCTTTAACAATAATAAATATCTACAGATACTTATATTTCTTTCGTGTCGACAATAGTCGAATATAATAATGAATTAATTTGCTCGATTTTATCAAACTTTTTTAAATATTAAATCTCTATTAAAAAGGAGATTTTAATTCTTGAATTCTAAATTATTCTGTTATATATATATATATATATATATATATATATGTCAATTTCTAATAATACGAAAAAAATAGCCAATAAGAGCGCAAAATGCAGATGATGCGCAATATATATTATTGACAAAATACTGTTCACAACATACTTGAAATTGACTTGCCGCAAATAAAATCTCCCGAAGTAAATTGATAATATTCCCGGAACATGAATCAATGATTTCAATGCTACAATGACTGCGGTTTCTGTTTCAGTCTAAATTTTCCCACTGGGATTTGTGAGCAGGGATACATGCATTGAGTTAGTTGTGACGCAGTATGGTCCTGTGTAAAATCATTTAGCTCCGACTGGCGAGGGGAGTCATGGATCATTGATGTCCTGCAAGCCGAACGAAGCCTGCGGGAATCTGCCGTTCCTCGATCTTCTCCCCCGAACGGTCCTTCCCTACTCCCTTCTCTTCCCGCGTAGTCCGGGGGTCTTACTTCGTGCATCTAACTAGAATGGATCGCCATAATTTTTCAGCTAACTCAAGTATCCCGGGCCGTTCGGCCCGCAAACGAGCCTGACAAAATACGGAAGGTGGGTATGCGTTAGCACGACTCGTTTGTCCCGGTCGTCGTGTTTCCATGTTCTTGTGCGCGCGTGGTCGCATTACCATGGATCACTTTCGATTCCTCAACGAGGATGTTTCGCATGGTTATGGCGAGCCAAGAGTTTGAGAAACACAGACATCAAGATTTATATGATTAGTGTAAACAGAATTGTTCTACAGTTACATTGAAAAAAATACTAAATTTTATTAAATATTTGTTTAAATAGTTCTACGTAAATACTTACTAAGTAAACATGTATTTATTTGATATAAAAATCATTAATTTGATTTAACTATTGTTTTTTTAATGAACAAATAATTGAACAAATATTTATTTATTGTAAATATTTACTCACAATTAGTACTATTCAAAGAAATATGTGTTAAGATTTAGTAAATTTTTCTTTCGATTTATATAGAATTTGTAGAAACAAAATTTTTTACAACTTGCATAAATTGTGTTTTGTTTCAAATATTTATCCTAAATAATCACATCAAATTACGATATTCTATAAGCTGATGGAGATATTCTATAATTTTTATCTTAAATTATGTTAAAAAAATACATTAAAGAATATCTTACATGTTATATCGAATTAATTTGCCTGCGATTTTTTCACTTCTTCGCCTTTTTTTTATTTCGATAATTCGCTTTGATTTGTGCTTTGTCGTTCCGAGTATTTAAATAAGCGACATGTTGCAAAATAATAATTGAACAACGGTAAGAAGCATTAATCCTGAGGATCAATTCGAATAGAAGCGGCTGAAGTTTTATTTAATTATGCCGCGAATTAAATTTGTAATTTAATTAGTTTCATACTTTTTACTTGCCTCGGGCCGCCGCTGGAAGCTTGCGTGCTCGTCCATACACAGTGAACGAGAGAGGCATGGAGGCCTCCGAATTCAAATTAGCTCTGGGGCCGCCATATAACCGCAATTTTCTTTTTTCTATTCTGTCATTCGCGATAACCCGCGGTTCGCGAGTATAAACGAAGGCGAGTCTCCCGACTCGCGCGGCCGTATGGAAATGCAAATAAATGTAAAAAGCCGCGCCGAACCACCTACTGACATTAACAAGTAGTGCCGATAATTCAGCGGGTCAGCCAGCCGAGGTCTCTCGTATGACTTTGTAGTTAATTACGCGATCGCGAATCACCGCCGCACGTTCTCGTAAATTTCTTCTTTATGCCAATTAATATCGCCCATTTTTTTACGCCATTTGTTTAACGCCGTCGGCTTAACGAAGATGCTAAATTCACAATTAATCGTGGAAGGGAGGAAAGGAAAAGATATTTATGAAAATTTATTAAATTGCGAGGAATATTCTGTAATGTAAAAAATGCAATTTATATCTGCTAATGCGGAGAATTGTGACACGTGATTTAAATCCACATAACGCTGTATTTAATTGATTAATGATAATTATTAATCATAACATTGAATCTTCAAAACATAATAATGTTATATATATAGTATATTATAACACTGCATTTATAAAGGCATTATTATAAATTTACATTACATTTTCAAGTTACCACAAAAAATTTACGAACATATTTATATAAAAATTTATATAAATAATAAAAAAGTCATCAATTGTAATAAACATCTAATTATTTCTTATAAAACCCGTTTAACATGCACATAAAAAATAATGGTGTTACTCGCATTTACATTGTAATAAGATTATGAAGATGCGGATGATTTATCGAATACACATGTTAAGCATAAAAATCACAGGTTTATCCGCGACATTAAATTAAGTAACGTTTGTGCCATTTTTAACAAGCGATTATTATTTCATTAAGGATAGTCAACAAACGAAGCAAAGTATCAATTCAGCAGTTAGCTTAGTCAGTTAATACAGTATGGCAATCAAATAAAAGAGGAACGGATAATTTTTACAGTGCACACGCTAATTGTTATTTACAACGGGGTATAAACTATATTACGGCTTTATTAAGTAAGACACGGTCATAAACGAGACTGAAACGCCCTTAGCCTAAAAACGGCCGAAATGACGAGTTCTTAAACACTCTATAACCATCTGCAACTTCGGCAGATGTTTTCGTTAAATAGAGAAAGTGCTCGCAGCGATGTACACGTAATAAACATTTGAGCATTCCTTCACGGCTACAGCCGTAATCGCGTCGCATTTTATATCCATGATGCGCGCAAGGTGCTCCGAAATTATCGATCTTTTGGAAGATTTCTTCGACCGATTTTGAAAGGCTATTTATTATAGCCGTCTAGTTCTCGTTAACGCTGAATATTCAGCAAGCTGTATATGCTATTTCCGTTTTGTTTGTACGCTTGATAATGTCGATGGAAGAGTTGCTTCTTGCGCGAACGCCATTATCCCTTTTGCGCCACGAAGGGCGAGAAAGAGCAGGACAGATTGCTCGCTCTTGTATACTCGTATTATGGGAGCGAGATTCACGACATAATCGTTATCTCTCGCGATGCCCTTAGGCTTATGGTCGTCCATGGTTATTCGTGCACGGGCTAGGGGTTGCGACTTATCGCGATGCTAAATCGGATTGTAATTAGCTGGGAGAGGCGGAAGATACAGTCCCGCAATATCATTCAAAATTTTATTAATTAATGCATCTTCCGACAAAAATATTTCCTTCTTTTTAAAAGATTTTGTCATATTGCTTTTAATACTCACAATGCAATCTCAAAATGATATGTTTCGTGATAGAGAAAAGATCTGCGATTATTTATTGTTTGAGTACAATATTTTTAAAAAATACTTTAATAATACAGAACGTTTAGGCCACGAATTATCCTAATTATGTCGTCAATTGTATTGAAAAAATAATTTAGAAAATGTAGTTTTAGGTAATCTCTAAATAATTCTTTCAATATCGATATAATAATTATTTTGTTTTTAATATTATCAAAAACGTTTTCAACAAATTGTGTTTCTACGTTGAATTTCCCCATCTTGGGGTATCTCTTCATCGAAACAGAAGTAGTATTTATCACGCGGAAATTATAATAATAAATAGCAGAAGTGATGCGTTATCGTCTCAATTTTCGCAGGAATATATCTGATGCATCTCGTTAAGGAAGATATTGGAAGGACATTTAAAATTCATCAACTTCTTGTTTAGCGTTCAGTATCAGTTCAAATTCGATATAGCAATATCGAACCAGATTCTGCGGTAGATTAAAACGCCCGCTGTCTCATTGAAAACCATAATTACCGCAACGGATTGCAATTACCCCGGGACGGTTGCATATCTACGCGGTTAATAACAGGTAATGGATACTGCGGAGTTTGTGCCAGAGTCAACAGCTGAAACGCATCGATGCGAGAGTAGTGGCAGCTGCCGCTATCGCCGCGTCGCGAAGAGAAGCTCGCGTTTAATGAGCGAGCGATGCGCTTCAAGTCCATCCGGAGAATATCGATATCGGATCTTATAACTTTGCTCAATCACACAAAAAAAAAGAAGAAGAAGAGAAAGGGAGAAGGGGCGTGTTGACCGGCCGATAAAGTTTGCTTTCCTGTTCGTCAACCGGGGCAATGCTCACTTTTGTGATCGCGATAACTTCACAGCTGATATCCGGTAACTTGCAATTAATGTACAAATTTTGAATTACTCACCATATTTGATAAATTATGTAACGGATTAACGTATGCAAGGCTGTAAAAGCTAAGCAGTAAACTATAAGAAGATAATTAATTTTAATTATGTGTGCACGGATATTAATTATTTAGCTCGAGAGTTCAGTATTTTTTTCAGCCAATGAATGAAATTAAATACATTGTAACTTTTGCTTATTACTGGTTTGAATAAATTTACTCTTAAAAAATTCATTATTTATTTTAATTCTAATATATTTATTCTGTCTTTTAATTTTATATCTACATG
This sequence comes from Atta cephalotes, assembly GCF_000143395.1. Taxonomy (NCBI): domain Eukaryota; kingdom Metazoa; phylum Arthropoda; class Insecta; order Hymenoptera; family Formicidae; genus Atta; species Atta cephalotes. The sequence continues at coordinate 876,609 of NW_012130121.1, read as the reverse complement.
ATTTTTATAGAGCCTTCATTAATTAAAATCACGTTTTGCTTATTAGTATCATAATTAAATGGATTACTCCAATCTAATTTGAGATATATTAATACTCCAGCTTCAGTTTGCGATTGCGTTTTTTAATTTGAGAATTTTGTCCTTTCAGCATGCCTGGATAATTATTCGTTGTCTCGACGAAGATTTAGTTTAATATATAAAAGGATTTTGCATTAATTATATGAAAAATTGAATTCCGGTGAAATGAATTAAATTTTACATATAATGTAGCTTATACAGTAATAATATAAACAAAAAATATAATAGATAGAAAGAATTCAATAATGGATAAGTTTCGAGTTACAAAGATATCAAAGATGTAAACTTGGTGCTCACAGAGGACCTTTATAATATACTATAGTTCAAAAACTATTGTTGAACTTTGTGTTCGACATCTTTTGTTCATAATATTATAAACTACTGTACATTATACATGTGAAAACTAACATATTCATCGAAATTCAATTTTCATATAATTAATGGAAAGTTCTTTGTATATTTTTGCACATTAAAAATATTTTACTTCCATTCTTATTCGAACAATTAAAAAGATCGGATTTAATAACAAAAGATTCACAAAAGATTAAAACAGAATGTTTACCGCTTGAACGTGTAAACACTTCATTTATCAAGATTTCCGAGAGCACGAATCACGCGAGAAAATCAGCAAACTCGCGCCGTTTGTGTAAAAGTCGTATTCCAGGAGATCGGCAAACCGTTCTCGCATAAGATCTCCGTACGAGCGCGCGCGGCTAATCCACTTATAGTATCCAATGTCGAATACGCGAACGGTGTTTGATTTCACAGTAAATAACAAGGCGAAGCAGTTAATTCGTAAATCTTCTCAAAGCGTGAAATCCGTTGTAAAAAGTATGACTCTACAATTCGCGATAGAAGCGAATAATATCGCGATAGTTTTCCGAAATTGCTATTTTCCCTCTTCACGATTAATGAATAATTTTAAATTGATCGATCGAAAGTGACATGACAAATCTTTTGTTTGTAATAATCAAGTTAAAAACAATACGACGTACTAATTAGACGGAATCTGTTCCGTGCAATTACTATTGTTTCCAATTCAGTCTTGATGTGTATTTGCACATTCCGAGAACTACCCCAATTAAGACGTAAAATTCGTAGCTAAAGTAGTATTTACATTTATCGCTTCAGGAAGAAAGATGCACATCGAGTTGTAACCATAAAACAAGCGTAGCAGATGTTCTATCGTTATTATGATTTTAATCACGACTGATATCGTATACATATCTCGAACAAGAAGTAAAAATAATGAGTCTAATAATAATGTGAATAACAGTATATTATTTAGCTCGAGAGTTCAGTATTTTTTTCAGCCAATGAATGAAATTAAATACATTGTAACTTTTGCTTATTACTGGTTTGAATAAATTTGCTCTTAAAAAATTCATTATTTATTTTAATTCTAATATATTTATTCTGTCTTTTAATTTTATATCTACATGATTTTTATAGAGCCTTCATTAATTAAAATCACGTTTTGCTTATTAGTATCATAATTAAATGGATTACCCCAATCTAATTTGAGATATATTAATACTCCAGCTTCAGTTTGCGATTGCGTTTTGTCTAAAAAACCTAATGAACGTACAACTTATATACTAGAAAAATGTATTTACGAGAATTTGTATTAAATATTAAGTACTAAGGTTAGCGTCAATCAGAAAAATAGTGTTCCTTTCTTTTGTTTAAAGTTTTAAAAATGTAAAAATCTTGATCATTTCAAACAATAAGTTTTATTTTAATAAGATATTATATTATTAGGTGTACAACTTTGCTTCCGCCG
>NW_012130121.1:872784-874728 GCF_000143395.1 Atta cephalotes | reverse complement strand
TTGCGTTCGATACCGATCGCCTGTGATTGTTTCAGTCGATTTTAACAGTTCATAATACACTACGTCGAGCTGGTCCCATCAAATACAGAGCATAACCATGGACGTCAAAATCACTGTTCTTGAAGCGTTGAAACACTCACGACACGTTCACTAATAGCGGCCTCACCATAAGTATTTGAGAGCATTTAATGAATCTCAGCCGCAGATTTCTTCATATTGAAGCAAAAAATTAAAACCTCCCGCAAATGACGAGAATTTGGCTCGTAAACTGACATTTTCAATCGAGAATAACTTTATGATGCAGACACAAATCGACTAATGTTTCTATGGGGTTATATTGACAGATGCCCAAGTTTATTGTATGACGTCTATGATCTATTTATTTCGACTACCATTTACCGCTAAAGCCATCTAGAGGAAAACGGCGGAAGCAAAGTTATACACCTAATAGCTCAATATTAAAAAGCAATAATTTGTGAAAAAGCAACAATTTAGCTTTTGATTAAGCTTTCAAAAAATAATCGATTAATTGCGGATCGATCATGCCTGCTGTTAAATTTATCCGAATATCAATATACAAACGAAAACATCTTTCTTAGCTCGCGCAAAACTATCAATGTCATTTGATTTTACGCGAATCGATTAATCGTCGACACCGAGGTGCTCGGTCAGTGTGGACTCCACCGCACTCGGATTCGCTCATTAGCATCATAATAACGAGCCCCTATGTCTTTGGGTCACATATTTACGACGGCGCGCCACGCAGTTGATACGTATTGGTGGTGCGATATATATCCGGAGGCGCGAGTACCATGGAAGGTGTAAGGTAACATCGCGTTTCTCCATGAAGGACCACCCCATCGTAGGTGGCATCTACAACTGCGAGTCCTCGTCTAACATTCGTCTCGTTTGCCTTCCTCGTTACAAGGGGAATTCTGCGTGATATATTTCGGAGAGATCTAACTTTCGGCATCCGCGATATTTTGCCACCTGGTATCTTGATCCTCGTCGATTTCGCCGTGTCAAGACGCACGTATCTTATCTCGATAAGCCATTTGCGATTATATTTCTTGAGATTTTCGTTTAACATTAAAACTAATGAAACTGTCGTGCATTTCGTAAATTATATGTAATGATGAAAGATAACGCATGTAAACTCTTGTACGTTGAAAGTTTTACCAACGTAATAGGAGATTAAAAATTGTCAGATTAAAAGAACAGGAAGCTTCTATAGTTAAAAAAAAATAAAGATAAAAATCTAAAAGAATAAATTTTTCAGAAAATTTTCAGTAATTACATACAAGAAGGATGAATTTCTTGTTTTTTTTAAATATAACATTAACATTAACTTTTCGTATAAATTAATTTTTTTATGAATAATATATTTACTTCCATAATTTAATTGTTTTCTATCTAATTAATTTTTCTATTCAGGATTGTATTTATTTAGACATCGCGACATGATCATGGAAATTAGGAATATAACGATAAATCGTGAGACAACTTCTGCAAGCGAAACCGGAAATCGATCTACCATCGTTAACGCCGTGAAACAATCTCGCTCGAAGGAGGTGTAAAATAACATCATATGGACCACCCTGAAGCTATCTTAGGCGCCATAAGCAACACCGTCCATTCATCGTCAGTCACTAGTTATTATTTAGTGGAAGGGGGAGGAAGTAAGAAACTTGCTTGCTCCTTTTCTATACGAAGCTATGATTACATCGTATCGTTGAAAGTACAAAATTAAAGAAGCTGCAAAATCGCAAGTCGAATAACTATCTACGGATTAATATCGTAGAAATCGTAGTAATTAAATTTCATCTTACTTGTTACACTAAGTTTCTCTTAACACTTGATTGACAAATGCTGTCCTCTATATTATTTAAAATAAATGAGTTATATTTTTCATTATTCTCATTAATTATTATTTTTACTACATAC
>NW_012130121.1:850146-872764 GCF_000143395.1 Atta cephalotes | reverse complement strand
ACACACACACACACACACACACACACACACACACACACACACACACATATAGTTTATTTATATAGTTTATTTTATTATTATATTATTTTATTTTGCTTACATTTAAAAATATAATAGCAATAAAATGAGTACATATTTATTATAAATATTATAATATTTTTAAATAATAGATTTTGCACATCAAATAATAAGAGATGAAGATTCTATACAAAATAACTAATGATTATCATTATTAACCTTTATAAGACGAAAAAGTCATGTGTTGCTAAAAAAATATTTCATAAATCTTACTGAAGGAAAATATGTAAGATTAAAAAATAAATCTCTAAAAATTAATGCTAAAATATTATTTTTGCCTATGAATTTTTATTTTTGTGATATTAAGAGAATTTTAATATTTCTATAATTAAATATAAAAAGTTCACTTCAGCGAGCTATACAAAAAGTTCTATAACTACAATACGTTAAAAAAAAATGTGTCTTTTATTATATGATATTTTAATCGTATTAAAATTAGCTTGAAATATTTTTTGCCATGTATATCTTAGCAAAAATTTACTTTGACAACAATGTTCTCCTTTCAATTTTAAGCTAGCGCAAACTAGCTAGCTGCTGCAAAATATCTCATTTTCCTTAACTACTTGCTGAACAACCGGCACGCCCATGCTCCAGATTATCGGTATTAGATTCACTAAGAATGGAAATAAGATAAACTTGTCCTGCGCTCTACTCTGCCCTTCTCTTTCTCTTATACACGAATGACCGCGAACATTTCATAATTCGTGGTATTCTTATCGAGATTTGGAAATTCGAGAAGTTCAGGCGCATCTTCCAAGGTTTAGGATGAGCGTCGATTTACAATTTGAAGCCGCGTGTCTTTCGTCCATCAGCGCATAAAAAAAATTGATATTCCGGCGACATGGAATTTGGACGAAAAATTATACGCGAACTTTCTCCGAAAGTCTGCTGACTCAATTTTCATTGAGAAGACACATTATGAATTCTGTAAAATTCTTCAATAATAGAATCTTCAATACGTAGAAAATTTTTGAAAACAAACAATATGTGTCAAAATAACACAATAATATAAATAATAAGTATATTCAAGGAATATAAATAATTGATCACTTTCAATAAATTAATGACACGAAAAGAGTTTGCAAGTCTTTTCATTAAAATACAGCTTAATTGTTAAATCTAACTGATTTAATACATTCAGTTAAATTAATTAATTCATGGATTATGTTATTTTTACAAATTAAACGACGCAAAGAATTATATCTTTAGATTTTATTTTACTTCAATCGAATAGATTATTCAGAATTTAATCGTCTCTAAATGCAAAGGGGTTGAAGCGCTCCAGGGTGGAAATCACTTCCCGCAGATTCGTTGTAGATCCTCGAAATAAATGCATAACGATAGAATAAATGGCAGTAGACTCGGCCTCATCATTATGCAGATGACCTCTCTTTACCGCATCCTGCGGTCTACGTCTCCCCTTGCTCCACTCACTCTTTCTACCTTCCTCTTCCCCTCACCATTGCAAGGCGCATTCGCTCTCTAATATCACACTTACATCGGCCTGCTCTAGGCGCAATGTACAGCGTAGACAGCGAGAGAGATACGAGAAGATAAAGAGAGAGAGAGAGAAAGAGCGGGAGAAAGGGAGAGCAATCTCGACAATTCCGCACGGGACGGGACAGGGCGGCGCACGCGCCTCCGAGCGGAAGTACTTAAATCCATCATGGCGTCCACCGGAAACCGCCTGAGTCACTCGCGTAATCGTACCTCCTCCCGATGTATCGATTTTCCTTGGACGCTTCTCCGAGCGGCTCGGCCCGACTCTCTTCGGGTTATCTTGGTATCGCCGCGTGGCGTTCACGGTTTGTTCTCAAAGGGGTCGCTTAAGGAATCGTCCTTCGAAAAGCACTGAGGCACTTCCCACAAAATGTACTTTCAGTGCACTTCGTATGTCGAACTTTGACGACTTCCCTATTTTATTATCGCTACGAACTTAAACATTATTTCATCCATATTATATTTGCGTTAATATACGATCCCATATCCTATCTTGTACGAAGGACTATATTAATCTCAATTGTATAATAAAAGTATATTTCAGCAAATTATCACAATTATTTATGGATCGTCCTTTGAAGAATCGCAGCACATTATCGTTTCAAGAATCACGAAAGTCTCTGCAAGCATTTCGTAAAATCTCAGCCATTCCACTTATATCGAATAAATGCGTCGTATAATTTCGTGGTATACCTAGACGATGGAATAATCTGACAAATACGTATGTGGGCTTTCGTCGTATAATAAACTGAATAACTGAAACGGATGAATAATGTTCTGACATGCCGCCACATTGTTCATTTAATGAGACAAATGCGGCAAATTACGTAGGAAATAATTGGTTCGTCTAACATTTTATTAAATACCGTCTCCAAAATACAAAAACTTCTTATATAAAATTATTCTTAAATAATACAAATATATAAATCAGCATTAAAAAATTCGAGTTTTTTATAAAATATTTATTAATTCTATTTAAAAAGCGATATTATCTAATATGTAAAAAATATTTGTAAATATATATTTTATTTCTATAATTTATTTAAATTTTATATATCTTCATTCATAAAAATGTTGGCTTCAAAGAAAAACTAATAAATATTTCAATAAATAAATGATATTATTAGCAACAAGAAAATGTTTAAAATATTCCCGTCTCTCTTATTTAGATATTTATATTCCGGCTAATCTTCTGTTAAAAAAAATACGTATAAATACGTATCTAATATTAATATTTTTCATCTATAAATAACGAATCGAAAAAGTGGCGAGGAAGAGTCGAAGGAGATTCCGGTCGTAGATTCAAGAAGAGTCGAAGGAAAGTACAGCGAACACGCCACTAGGCTTATCGTCTGCGTAGAAGGAAGAAGAAGGTACCAGGGTAGTCGTTTGAGGCCACGAGAGATCGATAAAGTCTACCACCGAGAAACTTCACCCCCGGCCCTCGTCCCAGGTTAACTCCAAGTCAATTGTTCTCTAATCGTAAACTTCTGAAATGGGCTCTGTCCTGAAAATCGATCTCGTCTGCACCAGCAAATAAACATATCAGTTAATGCTTCTCGCATGTAACTGTAACATAATTGATTCGATAAATCTGCTCTCTAATTAATCGCAAATGTTTTGCATGTCATTACGTGACATTGTCATGCTTTTATGCTAATTACATCAAAAATTATTTGCTTGAGAAAGACTTGCGATGTATAATAACTGTTGGAAATAGTATCTACATTTGTATTATTATCTTTATTTCTAATATCTTCAAAGATATTTATTCAAGAAATTATTATAAGAATATTTACAGAAAGATAATATAAATGTTATATCAAATAATCTCCGATTAAAATATATTATTTAAATAATAATAGAACCTTATATGAATATAATATCTGATTTTAAGGCAGAATTAATTAATTACAATACATTTCATTTATTTTGTAATTAAATATTGTATTTCTTTGATTTTTTCTTCGCTCTAATAATTTCTTTTAGCAAAGATTCGGGCCAACGAGAACCTGCTTTCTCTTTCTCTCCTCATCAATTTCTCTTCTTCTCTTTGATGAACGAATAGAATAGTTCTGCCAAGCTAGACTTCCGATAGGTTTCGTAGATTTCAAACGAATGGTAAATTACGGGACTGTGGTGAAGTCAGCCACGCGGTGCCACGTGTCGGATGAATATCGGAAAGGGGAATTCCCAAGAAATATAGTCCCAATGACAGGGGTCGAATCCATTTTTAACCGGCAATCTCACCGCTAGACGGGCCACGGCAGTGAAATTTATTAATTGTTCTCCAGGATCAAGGCACGATGCTATCGTACATTCGCGGCTTAGTTCGGGATCAATCGACAGTCTCGATTAATATTAATGACAATCTTTAACCCTTTGACTGACTATCGATGTTAAGACGTTAATCTCTTAAAGTCGCGTAAGTGGTATTATCAGACATTACCGCTTGATCCTTATTTATTGTTACAGTTTATTTAAGTCGTATAAGAAATTGTTGCACACATAAATCAGAAAGAGTGAATCCTTTTCGCAGACATTTATAACACATTCCGGGAATACATCGAATATATTCATCAGATTATTCTAGAATAAACTAATATGTAGTAAATTAACTTTTCGCAACGAGATTCTACTCTTACAGAAATACAATTTAACACTCATTATTAAAATTATTTTGAGCACTGAACAACAGTACTTCACTACACTGAAAGAAAAGATTGGCTGCTACAAATTAGATGGTAAAATATGGTATAGTATATTTTATTGGCTTTATTTTTAATTGGCTGCAGCAGTTAATTTTTGGTTGCAACAGCCAATTTTTGGTTAAATTAGCATATTCGCAATGTCAGTATTGGATTTCGATAGGCTAACGCAATCAAAAATTGGCTGCTGCAATCAATTAAAAATGCCATATTCAGCTAATCTTTTCTTTCAGTGTACCTTCAACATTAAATTTCTATAAGAACGCTTCGATACTCATATTAAATTAACGAAATAAAAACACTCGCCGACACATGAGAGAAATTCTTGCAGAATACAAGCTATATACAAGTCATCGATCTCTCCCCATATCGTATCAACGATCGGCGCTATATCTTTACCGCCTCCGTTTCGATTAATGCCGCTACTACTTACGCGTTTAACGTAATTTAGCTACACGCGATATCGGCCGGCTGACCGGCCGACTGGCCGATCAGAGAGATCACTAATCGCAGATCGAGCGTAACTCGCGGCTTAAACATCACATACGTCTTCCTAGCGCATAATCAAGGCGCAACCCCCGCCCACTTCGTCCTCGATTAGGTGTGGCGGAGAATAATTCGCGACGTCTCTCAGCGTCATTAGAAATTCGTAACATGTGTTTCAATGTAACGACAGCAGAGCGCGAATGGCATGCATCACCTCGCGGTGGCCCGCCGCCGTTATACTGCTCTGCCACCGCCGGTCGCTGCCGCCGCTCCGGAGCTCTCATGCAATATGAATGACTCCCGGCGCACTCCGTAATTACCAGCGCATTTCATTAGGGGCATTAAATGATTTCGTGGCATGAATACATTTCTGCTAATGCTGATTGGCGTGCCGTTGCCGCCGGTGCGGTGCTGCGCCCGCCCGAGCCATCGCCGAGCTTACTTCCGCCCGCGTCGAGCATACGCGCGCCACGGGTTCAATGAAACGTCCTGATAAAATCTGCGTGTCCCTGCCGCCCTTTCTTTGTCACTTTCGCCGTCGCCTAATTTCGACGCGGTCCTTCATGCAACGGCGCCCACGAACTTACTGGAACTGGCAACTTTTATTGGAGTTACAAGACTTCAAGAGAATAGTCATAGGATTAAATGCAGCTTTTTATTGGAGTTTCAAAAATATATATATTCCATTTATAATATAAACAAAGATAATAAATTCCAACCAAATCAAAATTTACCATGTTTTTTAAACTTCAGCCTTTTTGCGAATTCGTTTATATTTAATATGTAATCATTATTTTGGTCATTAAATTTAAAAAAAAAATTAAATAAGAAAATAATCGATTATAAAAATTAAAGTGTTATTAAAGCGTTTGATAAAAGTATGTATAGAGTAATTGAAACGTAAAATATCTTCCTGTGATTACATTCTCCAATCATATTTATTACAATTTAGCATTAAAAATAAAATATTCCGTAATTACTAGCACATTTCATTAGGAACATTAAATAATTTCGTGATATGAATACATTTCTATTAATGTTGATTAGCATGAATTACTTGATATCGCTAAAAATATCAAAATATATTAAAAATAAATATATTAAATATAAATTTCAAATATAATTAATGTTCAATTTGCATTAATATTGCATAACCTGTCAGCTATTTTTTATCACACTTTATACACATAATATGCTTTATCAACATGTCGGAAGTGTCAAATATAGTTATCGGTTAGAAAAGTAAGATCAAATTTTTTTCGAATTAATGACTTCTTAATTACGTTTAATACTTTAAATAAAGATACGATGTACGCTGCGTTAATTGCGAGTGGAATTATCTGACGAGACGGTAAATTATTAACATATAAAAGGATTACCGTTCTCAATTAATTAAGGGATATAATTATGATGCATGGAAATGAAAGGAACAAAAAATGCGCTGGCCACTAGATGTGATGAAACAACATGATTTGCGAAAAACAGAGCACCCTGAATTATGTAGAATTCGATGTTATCAGAATGTTTGCAAAAAGATTATCAGATTAGAAAACACAGCACAAATAATAGCTTTATAAATCATAAAGCGAACCCAAGACGAAGCATGCAAAGTCAAATGGCTAAAAAGACGATAAATCCTTATTTTATTTATAAATCTCTTCATATTTTCTTTAACATTACTCAGCAATAATTATTCGTAATGTAAATCTTATATACAACTAAATTTATTACAAACTCTTCGATAACTTAAAATATTTATAAATAATCATAACTCCTTTGCTTGGTCGAAATATAAAAATATATTCAAGAAATTAAATAATTATATTTTTAATAAAATCTTTTTAAAGAAAGTTTACAATACATTATTATCTTTTTAAAATTAATTAATTCTCTAGTTACGCGAATTTGATAAAATTTTCATAAAATAACTGAATTTGGTTTACTTTCTAATTATAACGTATTAGATATTTAATGAATCAAAAGTATGTTCAATTTTTAAACAGTTTTATTAATTTTTCATTTTATAATCTTTTTTCAAATTTTCTTTATATGGAATCATACTTTAATGTCTCTTGTAAAATATTCCATATTGCTGAGCGACAATTCTAACCACGCGTTAAATTATATATATCCCTAGCAGGGATTTAATTTTTCGTACATTGTGGCTGTCTTCTACTGTCGCCGTATACATGGTCAGTTTGCGAGGCAAACACCCATTTTACTAACACGTTAAACCGTACATCACTCTCTCAGCAGGTCCACGCTACCCGCCATGACGGTTATCACTGCCATTATTAGCCAGAAGTCATTTGGCCCAATTAATTCAAAATGTTTTTATTCGGGATACTTTGTCCTTGTCGCGGGAGTAGACACTACCGGTTGCCGCACCTACGGGATACCGCCCTTTTCGTATAATTGCTTTGTTTATCGTCCCCAATCAGAACACCGATATTAGCATATACGCAAACTACGAGTTTCTCGACCCTTTTTTATATCCACCATTGATCCACCCTTTGTTCTCCTTCGCCGCCATGCTTACTCCCTTTGCCTCTTTTTTGTCAAACCTATCGACAATCAAGCTTGGATCACCCTTAGTGTTATTCCTCGACTGATTCTAGCATTTTCGTCGAAATCGTGAGTCTTAATTGTTGAATAAATTATACCTTTAAATTTCTCAGCTATAAACTTTATGTTTATGGTAATCTGTCGTTTTCTCATTTCGATTTAATAAACCCAATGATAATTAGATATTAAATGCAATATATATAAAATGTATTTCTGTTATTGTATTTGTAGATCATACAAAATTTGAGTCCTAAATATTTATGAATTAAAATATAATATTAATACAAGCATTCTCCTATTAGCAATATTTTTTCCTTTTCTCGAACATAAAAGTACCCGAACTAGCACTCAAAATCATGTATATATTAACGTTATCTTTATCGAATCATCTTTTCTTCCTTTCGTCTCCCCCTAAATTCTTCTACCTCTTTTTTTGATCAACATGGCATAAAGCAACTTACCCTCATAGCAATGCGAGCATCGGCGGCACTTCCATAAAAGATACTATTCGGGGGCGACCGATAAAGTCTTAGGAATCGCTAAAGCTATTTTATCATCGTTTCTTTTGAGCTGGCTTTACTACCATCAAAACTCACGTTAAAAAGCCTCGCTAATATCACTAAGCTCATGAATACTAGAACTATGATAACTAAGGCAAGAGATGGAATTCTAGATATATTCAAATAACTTTGATAATCGTGCTTCTGATAACAAAATAATTCAAACATTCGCTGTCAAATCAACATAATTTTTCATATAAATTTTATTCTTACTTCAGTAATAGAGCCACGTAACAATAGAACTGCATATATTACAGAACACAAACGCTATATTTATTTTATTATTATAACTATATTTATTTTCGCAATTAATTCTCTTCAATATTTCAATTTTTAATTTTTTCATAAAAATTAAAATATTATAGAGAATTAATTATGGAACAAACGTAATGTTGTAATTCATTATTATATAGTTCTGTTGATACATAACTCTATTCGTGAAAAACAAGTTTTTAAATTTCTTTAACTAACGCAACAAATTTTGAATAGATATATAAATGGTTGAATAATATACGAATAATAATGGTTGAATAATATACGAATAATAACGAATTGAATAATAACGGAAAATTATATTTAAACCAATGAAAATTTAAATATATTTTTATAATTATATCTAAATTTATGCATAATTTATGTACATAGTCGCATTATTCCAATTCTTCCTTCCACAATCCTTGTATTTAAACGAGACAAAAAGAATAACTGATGTTTTTTATGATACGTGATGTATTTCGTGCATTGGGATATTTATAGACTGTCACAAAGGATTCTTAGAGATCCCACCATTTTTTATAATTAGCTTCTGAAATAACATTTTCCTAAACCTAGGAACGGAACCTAGGATAAATTTCATGAGTTCCATGCGTACCAATATATTTGTGCGTACCAATGCAATGTGTATTCGCAAGACAGTAGGAATAATATTTTCTTGCTTATTTATGTCGGATGCAGAATGACGCAGCAATTAACACGCTATGCTAATAATGAACATGCAAAGTTGAGGGAACGATTAAAAATAGTTAGAGCGCGTGTGGTTCAACTCAAAGTAGTTCTCTTATTCTTTTACAGCGCAATACTTATCTTGTGAACGGACATATTATAGTTTTCAGGAATATTTATGCATCATATTGAAGTCTTTTAATATTCGCGCGATTTTAATTACGAGTTTCTATATTGCTAATATTCACGCGATTTTAATTATGAGTTTCTACGTTGCCAACGTACATTCACGCCATTTTAATTATACGAGTTTCTACGTTGCATTATCTTATTTTAAATAAATGCAAAAATACGTAATATAATATTGTTACAACAGAACGTTAATTCGATAGTTCCAGCTGCAACAGATCTTTACTTTAATGCGCCGATGAATATCAAGAGTTAGTGCCATGATTCGAGACATCTTTAGACGCTGTAAAGAATTACGCTAGTAAGTAGTTTCATCAACGTCAGTATTGAATGAACGAAGCACGCTACTTTACCAATTCATGCAGCTGGCACCACGTCGCCTAATCCTCGCAATGAATTGACATCGCACAGCCTGACTGCCCCCAGGTGATGATATCTACACTCGTATTAGGCAGAATCGAACACGATCGCATGATCGTTCTCGAATAATCATCAACATACGAGTCACGGAGGCACACATTGAAAGAGTGACTCGTACAGATCTACCCTCGTTCATTTATCAGTCCGTCTGTCCATTCATTACCTTCATCATTAAGTCTTTGCGAAGGAGAATGGAATCGCTGATCAATTCTCTACGTGGCGCCGAGAAAACGAGCGAATGTTAACAGAAAGTTGCCTCTCCAAAGTGAGATAGAAAAACTAAACGACTGCAAAGAAATATAACGCAAAAATAGAATTACATAGAAAGAACGATTTTACCGAAGTGTCTAAAAATTTAGGCAAATACAGATCTAAAAATAATTTTGTTGGCCCATTAAAATAATTATGTAGAACGTTCAAGTTATGAGCTAGAATATCGAAATTTTTTACAATTTTATTCATCATGCTTGAGCTTCCTATATAATTATTTTGATGGTCCAACAATATTATCTTCAAATCTATTTAAATTTTTAGATATTTCAGCAAAATCGTTCTTTTCGTGCTGTACATAAAGCGAAGAGAAAGAGAGAAAGAGGGAGGAAGGAGGGCTAGAAATAAACTTTGTTCACAAGAAATCGTTAAAGGCCTAAAGTGAAATCGATGACAAAGCGCTCCGCGCGAAGCGATGAATCGAGATGAAGAGAAATGCGAGAAAAATCGAGATCCTCGATGTGCCAAATGGAGGAGATCCAAGCAACCGGAGGATTACGTGCCACCGATTCGCCATCAGTGTCAGTTTAATGAAGGCCTCTAGGTAACGCGAAAGATTCGCTCTCTCAGCGGGATACCAACGACGGTGATCGTCTTTCAGTCCGCTAGTGCCTTTCCCGACCGACTTGTACTCGGAAATCACCGTGAAACGACCTGTAGCAATCGCCGGATGGCTGATCTACCTGCGACTAGTACCGGTGACGCGAATAATCGGTTTATTGCAATCCTGCATCACTGGAAACTGTAAAACAACTCCCCCCGGAGAGATCATTTTCATCGAAAAAATTCTTGAAATAGACTGATGATTACTAATAGCAAATTCGATTGGACGCACTCAATGCGCACTAGTGCATTAAACCGTCGTACACGAATTGACGTAGAGATGTATGTTTATTATAAATATAGAAAGCGATTAAACCGTGAAATACTCAATTCAATTTATTGTTCTGTTAAATAAAATATATATTATATAATTCGAAATATTTGCATTCAGATTAAATCCGTATTTAATGGCTTCAATATGATTTTAATTTATCTCGGACTATAGAATTGAAAATCTTATTTTGAAATAATTAGAAAAGACTGTTCTAGAATAATATTCAATAAAACTAACAAAAAAAATGAAAATAAATCTTATAATACGCTTTATATCCTATTTTAAAATTCCTAAAGAACTTTCTTCGGTAGCGAAGTAGGTATACGACGGTATATGCTACAACTATATTTCAACCAAGAACTGTAGCTGACGTAAGCTCATTATCTAGCGAAATTATCCCGTAACATCGTGAATAAGTCCGTCATTCACGGAACAATCGCGCGTAAGTGAGTGCGCCCGTTCCAGTTCTCTACTTCGCAATTTCCATTCTTTTTCGTTTCTCGCGTTAAGTTCCAGTATGCGAAATCTCTTTACCCTCCACCCTCTCCTTCCCATGTTATTTCCACGTTGGTCTCTTTCTCTATTCAGAGAGCGGGTGGAGTTAGAAGTCCTATACACCTTTAGCACGCTATAGTGGAAAACAGGCGGCACGTGGAGGAACACGGTGTTCACAGCTGTGCTTGTGCCCTTTCAAATATAAAGGAGAGAACATAATTTCATCCCCTTTCCTCTGCTTCTCTCTCTTTCTTTCGTGTTCCCTCTTCCATATACAGAACTGGAAGATATTGTGAGATACCACCAGGTGCGCGTCTCGCGGAGGTAGTGGCGGCCAGTGGTAGACGATAGATTTACAGCAAATCATTTTACACGCCTATTGCGGGGATCCTGCGCGTGAAATATCGCCGACATTAACTCTCGAAAAGTGATGCCGGCTAGAAAAGGGGGAGAGCGATCGTATGCCATTATTGTAACCCGATTTAATATCTCCTGCGTGGATTTGTGCGCGAAAGACGATACTGAACAACCGGTCGACATAGTTATGGGCTACTTAAATGTCCGAAATTGGTTTTGGAAGATTAAGAATCAAAGTGTTAGGGGTAAATAAAAATGTTTGTAATTGTATAAAAAAATAATTGAATATATATATATAATATGATAAACTGAATAATTTTATATAATAAAGAAATTTAAGATATTTACTAATTAAAACATACATTAAGAATATTATGTAACTATGTGCTAGAATTAGAAGATTATATTATCTAATAACATTATTATTAATTTTATGAGCCTGTTATGAGCTTTACTTATATGAATTATTCAACTATTTTCACAATTTTGCGAGATTTGCATTATGTAGAATGTAAAACAAAAGCAAAATTATTACGATACTTTCTTAAGCAGATACTTGACAAAAAAGCTTGAAAGATTCTTGGAGAGATTCTGAGTACGTCTCAAAATAAATCACGATTAATTAAATGCGACAAAGACGATTCAGCTAATCAAAGCTTAAAGATGCGTGATTTGTGGACGCGGAGAATTCTGAGTATGTACGCGACGCGGCATGTACATATGCAGCTGTAAAATTGATCGCCAATATGATTCATTCTGACTCATCAGCATACATATATCGCATGTATACGCGCGTACATGGTACGACATAATGCACATAACAAGGCTATGGTTTGCATGGAATTAAATTATACACATTGCGCTTTCCCAAATTGCTTGGAGCAAACGCGCGGAGTAAGCATATCATATGTGCCATTTGCAATCCCCGCGTTGTTACGATCTATCTGTAATATTCCATCGATTAACTGTGAAAAAATACGAAGGAAATTACGCGTGATGAATTCCATGATGGGAAAATCGCATTCACATCAATCGTAAATTAATTTAGCGTACATAATAAGATTAATCACGCATTAAAAATCATATCTTACGGGCAAAAATCTGTGGCCAAACTTTCAATTATTAAATAAAGTATGATTATATACTGCGTTTTAATGTAAACTTTAAACGCTGCCTTTTTTAAATAATATTGAGCAATGTATATTTTGAAAAGCTAACTAAAATTAAAATAAAGCAAATTTGCCGCGTATAAATTCCTTCTATAATTAATCAGAGAAACGAAAAAAATTAATAAATAAATAAAATTCATTTAAAAAATGAAACAAACGACATCTGCTGATCGTCGTGACAAAATTTTCAAGCACCGCTAAGATTCAAGGAAAGAATTGTACCGTATGTCTCTTCTCGAGCATTCATTTCAAAGACAAATACGCCGAGTTGAGTGACTCAGGTCCAGCGTGCGGGATAAACGAATTTCGCGAGGTATGCACACGCAAATGACGTGCTCCTTCCACTCTCGTCCTTTCCGCTGCTCCTTGAGCCGAGAGTGTTCACCGGTAGCGATCGCAATAAGAAAAACGGCGCGACGTCGGCGCAGACTCCCTTAAGCCCTGCGAGGTGTCTTGGTCTCTTTTCGAGGCTGATGATCGAGGCATGAAAGGTGAGCCGCCTGTTACGCGACTGCTGGGTTACGCTGGTTCGGAACTCGCCCAAAATTTCCGTGTATAGGTACTCAAGAAACTTGGCTGGCAAACGTACTCGCGAGAAGAAGAGAGATGAGGAGAGGAACAAGAGAGAGATCTTCGGATTCGACGACGCATTGATGCGCATGCACAAACACACGCCACGTCGCTCTTGTCGCGCCGACACTCGAGACACGCGACTCTCGTTTTATTTCCTTCTTCGCACTCGAGAAGGTAGATTTTTCTGGAATTCGTCTCCGGTCGACTCTTAGGATCCGCAAAAGGGCCCGATTCTCCCGAGTCCTCTTCAACCTCGCGTATACCGACGCTCCGCTCCGCTCGGCTGCGCGCCGCTTCGTTCTCCTTCTTCAACGTGGGAAAGCAGCCTCGGGGAGAACAGTCTTTCCGATCGATCGAACGTAGAATCGCGCGTCATGCACGATTCACTCACGATCGCAGCTCGATTGATCGCAAGAGATCGACTTTCTGCCGAAATCAGGGTACTGGGGCTAAACTAAATGGCTCGAATAACTGAATTTCCTTGTCGGGAGCGAAAAGTTGCGTCGAGCGGAATGATGGCTACCTGTCGCGAAGACTGGATCGTATTATCAACATCAAGACACATAATTCCGTAAGTATCACCGATACTTTCGCAGTCAAATGCTAATTATTTGAAATATGGAAATAATGATTTTGCTGAAGTATTTAAAAACTTGGATAAATATAGATCTGAAAAGAATTTTGTTATATATCATGTCGATCTCAATCCAAATCTTTTTACCGATACAGATCATTCCTTTTCGTAAAATCAATTGCATCATTCACCAGATTTTGAACGATTTTTGTACTATATCACACTGCATTCACTACTTATATTGTCAAAATAATGCTAAAATAGCCCAAAAAAATCTAAAACTATTTATAGATTGTATTATATTAGCTCGTTACGTAAAATTTAAATATTGCAAACTTATAATTAAAGTCACCATTAGCTAAAATTTGTCTGCCAAGATGATATCTGAAATCATCAAATTTAGCGACAAAATCGCTAAATTGGCAACTGTAATTATTTATAAAATACCGTGAATAGCGATTGATTTTCGAGCGCCAGTAAGTTGTAGAGCAATACGTCTCCTTCAGAGAGCAACAACAAGACGATCACAAGACTTTATCTATTTTGTCTCCTTTTTTCCCTGACACCGACGCTTATGGATTTACTCCGACATTCGTCGCGGACTTTCTTACCGCGAGTCGCTTATCTCGCGATACGCCGACGAGTCGTCCATTCCTGCGGAGGTGAAAGGCGGCGGCAGAGACGATGGAATATTAGCGGGCTCGTTGCGTTTTGCCGGTCAACAATCATCATACCTCAGCTTGATATCCGGTGATTTGCCACAACGTCACGCCAGGGGATGGTAATCGATACCGCGTTTTCTCTACTCGCTCTCGGCTGATGTATCCTCACGCGTCCATTTACGGTATCCTCGAAATCATTGCGAGATCAAGAATGATCCGGCGAAGCTAATCCGAAAGATTTAACGCGATGGAGAACACGTTTTCAAACAAACATTTTTCAAAATGTTACAATTCCTTTAACGCTTTTAATCCAGTGGCATTAATTTTATTAATATTTTAAAAAATATTTAATAACTTTAAATAATTCATTATTTCAAATGAAAAATAAAACATAAATATGAAAATATTGTAATGATAGATTTCTTGATTGATAATCTTCCTTGGATAAAAACAATATGAATTATAGATAATTAAATGATATAATGAATTAAATAATGAATTAGATAATGAATTAGATAATAAATTATAGATAATTAAATGAGAGTCTAAAATCACGAGATATTTAAATAATTAAAAATTTCAAAAATGTTAAAAAATTCGATAGTTCTTGCAAATACAAAAATGCAACAATTAATAAATATTTGTAATAAAAATAATTGCGTGAATTGACAGATGTTAATTAAATGTGTCTAAGTATAAACATTAATATTCATGTAATTACGACATGTGGCTTAGATATGGAAGAACATAAGGTAGATTATACTAATATATTCACCATGACTGGATTAGCAAATGTCAGTTTTAACTAGACATAGGTGAGTAGTTTGAAATCGATACTTTTTATTATACGATCCACTTGAATCGCACCTGTCATCCGTGACTCGGTCAATGAGAAAGAACATCGGAGGTTGTAATTAAAAGTTCTCGTATAAAGAACTTCTGGCAGCTCGCTTGTTCGTGTGGAAATGTATAATACATTCCAATTAACATGTACGAATTATTTCTTGCACCATATTACATCGTACGTTAAAAGCCGTCTTATTCTCTCTTTTTCTATTTCATACAATATGTATTATGTGATTATAGTAGAGTATATTTGAGCGTTAATTATCATAATCCTTCTTACTTTTGTACAATATATAAATTAAAGAAAAATAAAATCGGTGTTCTGTATACATTTAGCATTGTAAATATAATAATGCACTCAGAGAAAAAACATAATGGAAACAGAAAATTATAAAAATATAACAATTGTATAAGTTTTATATATAGAATTAATACAATTCAATAAATTATCAATAACTAAGAAGATTATTAATTCTATATATTAAAATAGCTGTCATTTTTATTATAGTTGCTACTACGATATTTTTCTCTGTACGTAGAACAAATCGCTAGTAATTATAACATTATTAATAACGTCCAGTCACTTGTCATTTATAAACTAAGCTATCTAGTTTTGATATTAAAAAATTTATTTTGGTATGTGAATGACGACGAAAATACGTCTATTATTTCATCATTTTTAACGATAGAGAAATTAATAACGCTCCTACGCAAGAGACAGACTCAGCTGTCTGCGATATATATATCCAGACGACCGTAATTACGAGCAATCGAAAAAATCCAGGAATTCATCCTGCTATGCGACTAATACGTTTTCCACGGCTCGTGAACGCCGGGATGGAAAGACCGGCCGGCGCGGCGGACGGGGGCAACCCCTGTCGATTCGTTCGTAGTCTTTTTGTCTGACCGTTGGTTTGTCCATCTAGACATGGTTTCGACCCTACGCAGATACAGGCGAAAGACAGAGGCAGAGGTGAAAGGGAGGGCCAGGTGGTGTGCCGCTGATGCGATGATGTGATCGCACCATATGCTGCGCCCTCTAGGGGGCTCAACCATATACGCGCCTACTAATTAATTCCCAGGCCTTTGTTCTAACAGACACTATCGCTGAAATTACCCCCGGTACTTTTGCTTTTGCACGGCGCCAGGAACCGGTCCGGAATGCGTAATCTTCGTTGGCCCGTGACGGATAAAACATATGTAAGTGGGTGCCCCTGCGAGATATCTCGAATACGCGGGATACGATTTCGATTATTAGTAATCCACGTATCGATGTATCCGAAAAAGAATGCACGACAGACGGTGTAAGACGTGAAACATTTTAGAAAATTACATTCGAGACAACTCTAAATTAATCAAATGTAATGTTTGAGCGTTAAACCAGTAGAGTAGTTTTTATCTATCAGCACAGTTTCTTCTTTATAATAAGATATCTATTCATGGAATGGCAATTTTATTGAAGTATCTAAAAATTAAATACATCAGGACTAAAAATAATTTTGTTACATTATTAAAAAATAATTATAGGACGTTCAAATTGCAGGTTGCTAAAATATTATAAAAACAACGTTCCTCGTCATACTTGTAAGTATGACGAGGATCTCATGAGATTCCTATGGAAATATTTTGATGACCAATAAAATTATTTTTATCTCTGTATCTAGTTAAAATTTAAATACTTTAGCAAAATCGTTTTTTTCTTAAATTATGTCTAAGATTATTGTTCACGCTTGAGAATAATATCATCTTTCTATAAACATGTGGGAAATAGAAAACAATGTGATAGATGTAATCTGCTCGCTTCACATCACTTTTCGGGCTTCTAATCTAGCAAGATCACTTGCACCTTGTCTTTACTCACTTGACACAATCGTTTCACCTGCTTAAGAAGTTGACTTATAAGGCTACTCTGTCAAGATTTCTCACCCGACAGTAAGACCCGTAATTCAAACGAGAACAAATCACGTTAAAACGAATAGAGTGTACTATTTGCCAAGCCCTAATCCTAAAGTACAAACCCCATAATCATCTACACGAGTTGCAATATATCGCATGACGATTACATAAACCCTGACCGCGCCAACGATAATTAATTGGCTAAACCCCGACACATTACCCAGCACGCTGCGACACAGGCGTAATGGCGGGCTCCGATTAGACCGACGATGATTAGCGTCTCTAACGACGGTCGTGTACAGCCAGGGTCAAACTATGAACGTATAGAAATATAAATACGCCGTTTTGCAGCGTAGTCGATATAAGGGGACAAGAAGGGGCTGCATCCGCAGGTAACCGCAAGGGTAGCTCAGCTAGGAAGTACGGAGAGCTGCAGTGCCAGCCTGTGTAACCGACACCAGTCATTCGCCTCCCTCATTTCACCACCATGTTGTGCCACTTGTGCCCCCTGCCACATTCTGTCCCCCCTCAAACTCCCCTACCAGGATCGTGTCTGCTCCCTTCTCTCCCTTTCTCTCTCTTCATTGCAAGTGTTCTGCCGCTCGCTTTGCGGAATCGCCGCAAGGACTGAAAGTGATATGTTTGTGTTTCCTATTCCACATTTAATTCCGATCGTCGTATAATTGTACCCGTCCGTGAGAACTGGCGAGATTATCCGAGCGATCGTGCCGAGGGGAGTGAGCTAATCCACTCATGTATGATTGACGCTTGAGGGAAAGTGTGATTGAAGAAATGGAACGCGATAGGGAACGAAGTGTAGAACATATGAAATATTTCTGAAGAAAAAAAAAAAAAAAAAAGGAATTAACGCGAGGCAGAGCTTTCTTAATCCATAAGCGGAGAGCGCAGACTCTTGCATAACGCATAACACATAAGGCATAAGAAATTGAACCAATCAGAATCCTTTATTTCATTTCATAGAAAGGAAGGAAATGAAGAACTTCAATCGATACATTTTCTTATGCATTACGTGTTATGTGTTATGCAAGAATCTGTGGTCCCCTCTTTACCCTACAGGTCACTGTAACAGGTCAGTAAACGATTCCTGATTCGTACAAGTTTCTTTGAGTCTTTCAGTAATTATAAATTATACTACATTTTATTATTTTCCAAAATGAGTTTTTCAAAAGTTCCAATATTCTAGAAAGTTGAAAGTGTGTTGGTAAATTTTTAGAGATTTTTTTTAATCATTCTGAAAAAATGAAAAAAACGGACGAATTCTAATATCTCATTGTTTGTATGAATGAAGCACCAAATTGTACCCTTGTAGAATAAGGGTTAATTTAAAGTTTCTCTACTCTAACATGCAAAAATGAAGTGAACATCTTAACAAGAATTCAAAAAATGATCTCTTTTATGCATATTTTATAAAAGCTTAGAAACAAAACAAAAGACTCGGAGAACAATAACAAAATGTGATTAAGTATCTATTGAGAAAATAAGTTTCTAATTAGAGTTTCAATTAAAAGTTAACTTTTACAAGATAAAAAAATCATTATATCTATAGTGTTGTTAAAACAGTGATATATTGAAGCAAGAAATACAATAAGTAACAATAAATTATAAGAAATCTCACTCAAAGAAAAACCGCAAAATTTAAAAAATAAATGTCTGCCCTTTAAAGATTAATAGAGCGATTAGACTATAATAAAGTCAAGTATGAAGCTTTATATTTAGGACAAAGTACTTAATGTTTTCCTAGATTTTTCGATGGTTCAATAGATATTTTCTCAGCCTATTTTGCAGTGAGTTGCGTAAATAAATTATGATATATTATTATTATTCAGTTCAGTTCATATGCACGGCTTCTTAACAAAATACTTTCGATCTTGATCAATTATCTTGATTCTGTCAGCAATGTAAAAACTTGATATCACACATTTATTCTACACACTCAATCGCAGCTGTACATATGGTGTATTAATAATTTCAGATCGTCGCTACAGTAAGTCAAAATTCTGCGATCAAGATTTGACATCGGGGAAATAATTTCGTGTGTCTCTGCACGCCATTCCCCGCAATACTGTACTCGAGTCCGCGATTCCGGATGGTGTAAGAATAATTGGTACGACATTCGCCCGCTGTGCGACAATATTACAACACCGAGATAACAGTAGAGTCAAGATGTAGATAATCTGTTCTGCAAAAGGGTCGCGCGTCTGCAGAGAGGCTACATATGACAAGAAAAGTCTATAGACATCAAAATAATGAGTAATGATATAAATTGTTCAATTTGCAATTATTCTGAGTTATCATATTTGGAAAATTTAAATTAACATTTATTTTTTAATTCACAAAACAATTAATCTTTTTAATATTTTTAATATTTTTAATATTTTAATATTTTTAATAAAGTTAATATTTGCTTTAGACACATATTTTTGGCTATGTAAACTTTATTTATAATAATTTATCGAATTTGTTTTATCAACGAATTTGTTTTATCACTACTATTTATTTGAGATGTTGACATCTCAAAATATCAACTTAAAAAAAAATCTTCGAAGATTAAACAATTCTCTGATATTCGCACTAGAATTTCGATATTTTGCATCAGATTATAATTAATACTTTGCTATAATCGAAAATTAAAAGAACGCGCGTTGTGTTTCTTTCGAATCGAAGACATTACAGTTTTCAGAGGGAAAGACAATATTCTTGATTCTTCGCGCAACGTGCTGACATCAATCTCGGGATGTCCGGCGGGACGGAACTTTTTAATCGCTCGTCAAGAGAGCCGTCCGATTATTTAAAGGAAGGGCTCCTTTTGTGACGCCCGACGGTCCCACTGACTAATAACGCCATCGATCAACCGGTGACTTCACACGGCGCATTTAATGCGCCGTGATGCCGTCATGATACGCGTACTTTGAATTAGTTCCACGATCAGAGGTCACGGACGTGCGCGGTTTTGTTCGTATGCGATCTTTTCGGGATCGGGTCTACAACTCAGCCCGACTGGACATAATTGGGCCAGTCGTCGCGTCGATAAACGTTCGCGGAATTTTTTCAGATCAGTTCCACGACGTCGAGTCGAAACGGAGTGAGAAATCATGTCCTTAAGTAGCATTAACCGTGCGTCATCCGGATAAAAAAATGTCCATTATATCTGCCGAGATCTACGAAATCTCATAATGCAGCTTAAGATACCATGATTGCACATTTAATTAATATTAAATAATGAATTACTAGACCTAATTTTATGTTACACTAAATTCTTAAGAGTTATAAAAAACATTACATTTCCGAGAAAATTTAATATTTCACTTGTATTTCATTGACTGTACTACATTTGTAGTAAAGATTAAAATTTGTTATAGGATTTGTAGATTGATGAAATTACAAGTTTCTATATACGAAAATGTAAAATTGCAGAACTTGCATAATAATAATAGCGAAATTGCATTTCCTGCCTGTAATAATAAAAGGAAAACTGGCTGTCAGTACAGTGATAATTTCGTACACATCGTTGTAAATTATTGTTTCTTTTTCTCATGTGCATACCGAGAGTTACAGTACTCGTAATGTGTACACTTTTCTGAGCGTTTCAATGTCTCGGATATTGCGCACAATACAATGCGCTTTCACTAGTCATTACCATTATGAAATGCAATGCCATGACAGTTCGTCTCTAGTTTTTAAAAAGTTTGGTTGCATCAACCAGTAATTAATCAAACCATTGTAGGAAGCAAATTTGTATATGAAAAGAATAATCATGTTAAGTATTTAAACAATTTAGTTGAGAATAATTTTATTGGATCATCAAAATAATTATGCAGAGAAGTATGAAATTTTAGCAAAATATTATAATAACCAGCTTGAGCGTCCTACATAATTATTTGGATAGTTAAGTAAAATTTTTTCTTAACAGATCTGTATTTAGCTCAATTTTTAGATACTTCAAAAAAAATCATTTTTTCTATATAAATTATGATACGTTTAAATAACAATTTGCAACATTCAGCTGAAATTACGTTTTACGTAATAAAAAATTATTTTCTCCTGTATATTTATCTTATTCTATATAAAAAGTTTCCAACAAAATTATTTTCTATAGTCAATAAAACTTTAAATCTTACAGGAAAATCGTTCTTTCCGTGTAGACAAAAATCAACTGTTATGTCGAAATGACCTGTAATATACCAGTTATCATTATAATGATTGTCGGAAAGATGTTGCTTACATGTAGTCGGCACATCATTATCAATTAACGTGGAAAGGAAATTTCTTTATGCCTCCGCGTTTCAAAATCGCGCACTGCACGCTCATGAATCAAACTCAATTCCACGATGTATCGCAATAATCTTCGAATCAGCGATCAACATAAACTTAGGCATCGTGATGATTGCGATTCATCGCTCGCGGCATTCCTCGGGCTCGCCATCGATTATGACGTGAAGTGAACGTAATATGTATAAACATGCGACACGCGCGTCAGAATCCTGCTTGTTCTGTCATTCTGTTCAAGAACATATAGAATCGTGTAGCCATAGTGCTTTGTTATCGAACAGTGTCACGCGTCCGTCGACGTTGCTGTCATGAAATGACGGCAGCTAATGGACAAATCAATAAGCTATTATCGGACCGACAAATCTAGAAATGCAGAGATGCATAAATATCATTGCGCATTCGTCATTTTATGGAACGTGTATTTTGAACTTCACCTTACGCGTTCCGCGAGATTGCATAATCACAGATTATTCGCGATAAAAAAGTGGGGTAGCCTAGAGTGACGCATTTGATCTGAGAAACGTATTATATGACTGAATAAATTTCTGCCTTTGTTGGGCCTTTCCCTTTCCTAATTTTTTATATATCATTAATATCGATTAAGACCTTCATATATCATCCTTTATCGCTTTATCAAATTGTTGTAGATTTTTAGATTTTTTTTAAACCCAACAATGGTCAGTTCTCCGAGAGTATGAACAATGCACCTTATGTCGACATTCACAATCACCAAAGTTTCAGATACCATCGAGCAAGAGGGGGTGAAGTTAAACGAGTGAGCACATGCAAAGGTGTCTTGTTCACTGGGTCAGGAGTGCCAAGAAACCTTCCGGGTTTCCAGCTGATCGCGGCATAGCATGGCGTGGCGTGGCGTGTTGGCGTGATGCGTGTGCGGTACCCGCACACGCGGGGAGAGAAAGAGAAAGAGGGCGGAGGTTGCCCCATGCCCGGGGAAGTTAGTTCAGCACGGTCTGCCGTGGGCCTGCCACTCGGATATCGTGGATCCATGAGTCTCGTCGTTTCGCTCTCATGTGTCGTGTCCCTCCGTCAGTGGTATCCGCGACGTATCCATGTGGATACTACCTTCGGGCAACTCGAGGTGCCGTGCGTGCAGCTACATAAAGCTCCCTTTCTCATTCTCTCTCTCTCTCTCTCTCTCTC
>NW_012130121.1:846661-850126 GCF_000143395.1 Atta cephalotes | reverse complement strand
TCTCTCTCTCTCTCTCTCTCTCTCTCTCTCTCTCGCCTCTATCTGCTTCTCTCTCCGCACGCATCGTATACGTTACAATAAGTCTGCTCGGTGTACAGCAACTTGCACCGCGGTTCGCCTTGCGTGCTAAACTTCAGAATATGAGCGCTATATCCGGCGAGGCTCGTGGAAGCATCACGAATCGTCGAACCCGGACGACAGCGGAGTCGTATATAAGATAAAGTGATGTAACGTAAAACGGGTAGTAAAACTGAATGATTTAGAAAAATTAATGGGACTGCTATAAATTCAATACAGATAAATGAGCTTCTTTCATCTGCATTAAGAAAGTAACAATTGTTTCATTTATTGAAATTTCAACGAAGGATAGATATTTTATTTAGATAAAATAAACACAAAGTTCATGCTATAGAGTATCCTTAACTCTTAGTACCCACATCTCAAAAAAGTCCCTATCTACTCACATCCGGGTACATCAGCGTTTTCTTTTGCTTGTATCTCAGATTGTAGTGCATCAATTTCAACTAATTTTTTTTTAATCTATCGTTTGAAGACTGAAAAAAAAAGAATTTCTGAGTTAAAAAGTCTAAAACATCGTAGCAGAAAAGATATTTTGCAGTGAAAAAGGAAAAAAAACGTCAGAACTATGAAAATTGGGAAGGGAAGGGAAGGGGGAGATTATGCTAATTCTTTGTGGGTAAGAGTTAAAAATGGTAATCAATATTTGCTAGTAATTGAACTTTTAATCGAATAATATTGTAATGAGAAATGTATTATGATTCCATGAAGTACAGTGGATTGCTTGCGATTTGCGTTGTAAGTTTTTTCTTCGTTTTCTTTCTGATTTTTATCTACTTTACAAAACTTATACCTGCAAGCCTTGAATTTCGCTCAACTTAGTTACTCAACTTAGTGTGTACTTAGAAGTTAAATCTACTCCAGTGTGAAATTTTTTCTCGCAAATTTGATTATTGTTAAATTGCTAGTTCTAATTATAAAATAATTGTCTTTCTTATTCATTTGTTAAACAGAACTAATAACTAATGTATGAATTAGATAAAAAATCCGTTCAATGAAATTTAAGGGATGTATTTAGTAATGGGTATCAAGATGTAAATTAATTCGAATATATCATAAAAAATTCGAATTAATTCGAATATGATTTGAAATAATACAATCTTAAATCTGTCTTGAGAAGTCTTGAATGTCTTGAAAAGTCTTGAATGTTTCGGAAAGTCTAAGCGATTCAAGGTACACTCAGAAAAGAAAAGTTATGTTTAAATTGAAAAAATTGTTTCTTTCGTTGATTGTTTTTAAATTAAAATGAAAATACATTTGACGAAAAATTTATTTGATTTCAAGAAATGAGGTTCAAATCAAAGAAATTCTTCTTTATAACCGTTATAGCAACACTTAAATTTTTTTAATTCAAACAAATTTTTTTTTAATCGAAGAAATCGAGAATTATCAAGACTTTTAGATCTATCAAGTCTTTCAAAATCTATCAAGACTTTCAAGAGTATATAGCTTCGAATAATATTCGTAAATAGAGCCAATGATTAAATTGACTGAAAATTCGCAAGAGAGATTTGAATACTCATTACTAGATGTATTCCTTGGAAGATAAGCTGAGGAGACTTTGTAACAGGTTAAAAGTAAAATTTTCTATTGATTTGCAATTTTTCTCCCCTTTACCCAACGTGATTATGTTCTTTGAGTTCTTTCTTCCCAATTCTGATTGCGAATGAATCGGACGATTGTTATCCCGATAGCGTGCGCAATTTGAATTATAAATCGCGATGAAATTAAGACGGCCTTATTTCGCGATGCATAAAGCACGTAATTGCCCGACGGCGGGACGGCCGTGAGCGGCGCATTGTGGGCCTCCCCTCTGGAGTCTTACAATCCATTCGGGTCGATGGATGTGCGCTGGTAGGAAAAACGTAAATTCTGATTCGGCCGAGACGAACGGCGGCGCGGGCGCTTCCTCCTAACTCGGCCTTTATCGCGTAAAACGCTAAGTTATTTACCATCACACGGGCTCGCCACCAAATTGCACGTTATTGCACTGCTCGAACTAGACTTGCCTCTAAGTGCACACTAAGCAATTAAGTTGGGCGAAATTCAAGGCTTGGGGGATAAGTCGTTGCGAAGTAGATAAATATCGAGAAAGAAAGCGAAGAAAGTCATAAAATGCAAAATGTAACCGACCCACTAAATAACTTCGAAACAATTCAATGTATATTTAATAAGAGTTTTCTAGAGTTTTATGTATGAAATTAATGATTATAAATAATTGTAATAACATATTAAACATAATATTGGTAAGTTTTTATGGACAAGTTTGTTGCAAAAATATTCAGTATATTAATGTAATATAACGTTGAACATTAATGCCGTTTCGCATCTCATAATTTCAACAATTTTATTTCCTCAAGTTTATAGCTTCGTCTTTAAATATAGAGCCTTTTAAATTGATGTAAATGTTTTATATCTAACAAAAAATAAATTTGAAATATTATTAAAACATATATATTTATTTTTATAACAATATTAATATTTTACTAATTCTTTATATTTTATCAAAAAATGCAATAAATTGAAAATACTTTATACTTATGGCCAAAGCTACAATATAAATACATGATTTGTTAATTGTTTGAATTTATAGTTTCCAAATCATTCTAAAAATACTTTAAAAGAATATAATATTCCAGAGTAGTTTCGGAGCGAAAAAGAGCCAAAGTTAAAACCTGGCCTCTCGATTAAATCATACTCACTGAAGATTAGTCATTCAAAGTATATCGTAGTTCAACCTTGTAGATGAAAAAGAAATGATATAAATGATATGTGTATCGCGGTAGATATCAATAACACGTTCTGACATGCGCTCGAGTGTTAATAACCTTGGCCGTGCAACATGGCGAATGTTATGAAGCGAGTGCTGATTACCACGGTCGTTAA
The DNA here is from genome assembly GCF_000143395.1 of Atta cephalotes. Lineage (NCBI taxonomy): Eukaryota > Metazoa > Arthropoda > Insecta > Hymenoptera > Formicidae > Atta > Atta cephalotes. Next base: position 847,162 of record NW_012130121.1, on the reverse strand, counting down.
TTCTTGGCTAATATACCACGGTAACACTCTCGATATGTATACCGTATATGCGTATAAATATACGGTGAAGAATTAGAAGGTCGTACGTAAAGTATGTTACGATACCATCGCGAGCGTATTTATATCAGGATGATACTGTCTCGGGTTGCAGCAGGAGTTACAGCTGCTGCTGCACACGTCGTCGTGTGCGATTTCGATTTCGCGAGTGTGTCCCGTAGACACGACACTTCCAAGCGGTTGTGATCGTGAAAGAAAAATTTACGATTTTACGCTCGTAAACTTTAATCTTCTACGAGTCCCAATGTCGAACTTACTCACGTCTCACACTATGGGGTAGAATGCTGTTTACGCACGTAAATTATCGACTGCCAATAAAATCAATTAAGTTTAAAAATAAAATAATTATTTCTAGGACATACATAGTAACATTTTTATGCTGCAGAGGTTTCTACATATATATATATATATATATATATATATATATATATATATATATATATA